>NW_026874534.1:0-16080 GCF_032173495.1 Musca vetustissima
AAATGTCTGTGAAGCCAACGAGTTTTTTTGTGTTCGTTCCTGATTTGTGGCTAAGCTACACAAACCACGCACATGTGATCCGTAACTAAGTTGTAGAATACCGCATGGACAATATGGTTCTAATGTATGATTTTTCGATATAATCGCTACATCCACCCGAAAAGGATGCTGACATTTTGAAGCCGGATTTTCGGTGTTTTTTGAATTTTTCTTATAATCAGGACGCGCAGCCAGATAATGGACTAAACTGATTATAGAATTTTAGAACTCGTGATTTGTAGTGTATATCTCATTAATGTGTTCACCGTAGCTTCTTTGCAATTGGATTCCAAAAACTAAAATTTGTTGCGTAAATTTTTGTAAAAAACATATTTTTTGAGTCTAAAATTAAGAAAGTCTATTCAAATTCCGTGGAACCCCACGTGATTTTAGTTTTTTTACGTGTCGGATCTAATGAACCCATCCATGTTCAATTCCGCCCAATAAAACTGCGGATATAGGTACCTTGAATGTGGGAAAAACTGCAAAAACTTATTTTGACAAATTCGTGTATATAATCGCGTTTTTCTTCGAATTGATTTCACATACATTCATTCTTGTGTTATCATATTTGCGAATCTGTTTGAAAATATATCGATACGCGAATAATATGCGTATTTTATCCAAAATCGATTGTGGAGGCACATTCGCAGTTTTTAACCGATCCTTTTAAAATAGGTGTCTTTTTGTGTATTTTTATAGGAGATTACTGAATCGGATCGGCACACTTTGACCGCTAAATTTAACATCGAAAAATTCATAATTATTGACATTGATTCGGTTTATACGAAAACCGCATGCACATCTACTGATTTCAACTAATACGCGAATTGCATGCTTTTGAATATTGATAATTTGTATGTATTGTAACTGCAATATATTTAGTAATTTTTAAAATCGAAACTCTTATCAGATGAATATACCGATATTTAACAATCATCTAATAGAATTTGAAGAAAAAAGCGTTGCATATTTTAGAAGATTAAGGCAAAACCGTATTCCCTTGACCATACTAAAAGAATCGAAAACTCAAAAAACATTTCGATTTAATTAAAAAACTATTTTTTTTTATTTTCAGATATTTTCATGCTTCTATTTGTTTTTCGCGACAATTTAACCGTAATTCAATGTGATTTGACAAGTATGCAAAGAAAACAAATGTGTTTAACCATTTGTAAAGAAATTCGCGAATTACAACAAATAGGAATTAATTTAATTTATATTTGAAATATAAGATTTAAAATAGCTATCAGCATCCGAATTTGTGAACGCGAACATATATCGAATCAGCATATTTTCCTTAACCTATGTACCAAAAATCATGAGTGTGCTCGCAAAAAAAATTTCAATTTTTTTATGGAATTTTAAAAGAATTTTGTAATTTCCCATATGGAGCTATATTTAAATCTGAACCGATTTTTCTCAATTTCAAATGAATGAGCTGTGCCAAATTTCATCCAATTCGAATAATAAATGCGAACTGTACTTTGTTTACAATTTAACATGGACAGACAGACGGACGGACGGACACGCATAAATCGACTTAGAAAGTGATTCTATGCATATTCTCAAAAGGAACCATGTGTTTATCTCGTTTCCTTTTGCCTATTACAAACATATGCACAAAGACATAATACCCTGTACCACAGTGTGGTGAAGGGTATAAATACAGCCATTTACCTACGCATTTTGCAGATAAAAAGAGCAAAGGAAAAATGTTATTGTTTTCTCTGCAGGATGTTAAATCCATTAAAAACTGATAATGCGAAATCCACGATAGTTCATTGTTCATGGGCGGTAATCGTCAACAGCAATGATATATTCGGATTCCATAAAATCTATAAACATTGAAATAAAACATAGATGAAATAACTAACGATAATTAGACCTATATAGATTTTATATGTTTCGGTTTAATCGAGTACATACAGCTATTAAAACATACATTTGAAAGAGTTAGTTTTCTGACGTAAGGGATGATAGGTACCAAGCAAAGGCTCTGACAGGCTCTTGTTGACACTGACCTCCCCGCGGTGTCACCTGGGGTATTTACTTTCATCATCCGTTGAAATAGTGAACTGATATGTGCCGCGGGTTCACCCATAAGAAAAAAATGGCTTGAGACATTGGGTTAGTTGCCCTCGAAAACCCCTCCTATTATAAAAGAAAAACAAGTAAATCAGATGATTACGCCCTGTATTATAGCTGCCATGAGACGTAAATTTGGTAGAGGATTTATGGTTTATAGAAGTATAAAAGACCTCGTCTCCATATTCACACCAGTAGATTATCGAATTGCTATAATTCCGAAGACAAGGATGAACAGAACAAAGACCTATTTTACGAGCGCCTAGAAACAGCATATGGTCGCTGATCTGGCCATGACATTAAATTATACTAGGAGATTTTAATGCAAAAATCAAAAGGGAAATATTTTTGGATCGGATGTTTCATGAAGAAACATCCGACAACGACATGAGCTTGTTTGACCCGACAGCAAAAAACATGGTAGTTGTGATAGACGGAAGTCATTCATCCAGTGTGTTAGAAGAAACCCATGGTATGATCAGGAGTGTCGTAATGCTACTGATGTGAAAAACGCAGCGTATGGGGCAACCCTGCAGACAATGGCAACACGTAATGCGATGGAGAATTATCGTGAGAAAAGGAGAGTGGAGAATCGTATTTTCAGAAAAGTCAAGAAAAACGTGAGGGTGAGCAAATGGAGATGTACAGGGGTCAGATTGAAGCCCGGAAATGACTAAAACTCCAAACCGAAGGCTTTGATGCAGGCACATCCTCCGGTAGAGATGAAGATGTAAATCTGGTGACCGATGTATCAATTAATCGACTGAAGAACAATAAAGCAGTAGGAGCCGATGGGTTACCAGCTTCAAGACTGGTGGTCAGATGCTAGTCAGGAGCATGAACCAACTGATTAGTACAATTTGGCAAGAGGAATGCATGCCCAAGGATTGGAACCTCAGCATCCTGCGTCCTGTGAACAAAAAAGGAGACAAGACGATATGTGCCAACTATAGAGGAATAAGTTTCCTTCTCATCGCATATGAAGTGCTATCCATGGTGCTATGCGAACGACTGAAGCCAATGGTCATTAACATTATGGACCATACCAATGACGTCAATGCCATCGTCTGTTGTCTTATTCTGGGGTTATTACGACAAAGCTTATCACGCTCATTTGCTAATCCCGCTGGCTTTGCTAGGAAGTTTGGTCTCAATTCGGGTAATGAGTTACAGGGCGAAGAGAAGAGTATTGCACCATATACGATATCTTCAAGGGGAGGAGGAACCACCATCAGAAGCGCAAAATCATCCAAAGCCCTTGGTGCGGATGGAATTTCAATGGTGATGTTGATGAAGCTTCATGAGCCAGGAGTAGACTACCTAGCTGAAGTCCTCAACTTGTCGTTAGCCATCCTAATATTGCCCGATGCCTGGAAAATGAACAGGGTGGTCCCGCTAATGAAACCAGCGGGGATGCCAGTAAAGGTGAGTCATACAGACCGATTTAATTTTTGTCGCCAGTAGCTAAGGCATTTGAGGCTTCGCTACTCCTTAGCATTTTTTATTGATACTCAGTTGCTGATCATCAACATGGATTCTGGAAGCACCACAGCACAACCACAGCTTTTCACGCCATTTCCACACATATAGCGGAAGGACTCAACCAGAACAGTTCGTGTAATAGGACAAATATTGTGGCGCTGGACCTATCAAAGGCATTTGATACCAGATCTGTCACGCCAAGCTTGAAATGTTGGCTCGTAAATTATATGTGTGAATGCTAGTCGTATGTGGAATTTAGAATTAGAATGTCGAAGGCCCATATAGTTAAACATTAAGATCGTAACATATGCAGATGATTGTACGATCATGACGCCAGGACCGAAATAGATGACATTTGTGAGAGGCTGAACAATTATCTCATGGATATAACTGATTATATCCGGGCGAGGAATATGGAAATATCCGTCACTAAGTCAACGGCTATAGAGGAGATGCTGTCCATGTGTTCCACATGACCCTTAATGTGACCTGAATGTGCAGATCGATGGGCCCACAATTCCGACCACAAATTATCCCAAGGTCCTAGGGTTCGCAATCAATATTTGCGATAAGGTGAGGAGCAGGAACATAATTCTCAAGTAGCTAGTCAGCAGCACCATTTAAATCATTAAGGAATTAACTTCTAAATATCTTCTAAAAATTCCAATTCCAGAAGTAGAAACAGCATATTTCATCCTATTTATATACATTATAATACCACACCGCCTCGTTTTTGAAAGACAAATACATACATATTAAGAATTTTGTGTACCCATATTTTCTTATTAATCTTGATTTTCAGTTTTTTTTCGTTCTCTTCACCATTTCTTAGATTCCATCCTCCAACGTTTGTTATAAATTAAATGTAATCCTTTCTATGTTAATTACAAGTCTATATATATTACAGCCATTAATGTGATTAACATAATTGCCAGGCGTTGTTGTTCAGATTTATATTACGCAGAAAACACAAAAAAATACTTAAGAAAACTACAACAGAGATTTATGAAAAACAATTAGAAATGAATTACCAATGAATTTAACAATTCCAGCGGTTGAAATCTTAAAAGTAACGAAGATAGCAAGATGTAAATGTAGACGGATTTGTAAGGTACGTGTGTTTGTAGTTGAATGTAAATAATTGTTTGCTATCACTGATGGAGTTGTTAAATGTTGGCAATAAAAATTTCGTGAAACCATAATTAATTTTAAACAAAAATTGATTTGGTAGGGGGACTTTCAATTTGGCTGTGAAGAATAATATAATTTTGTAAACAAATGTTTGTAGATTTGTATGGGGTTGAAAATCATTATATCTTATTTATTTTACTCCCATTTAACAAAGCCTATGTATATGATGTTTATTTATCTACATCTAAATATTCTTCTACGTTAAGGATCCGACATGTACGATGGGCGTAGGTGTTTTGAGGAGATATACTAATGTTTGCGATATTCGTTCAAAATTATAGTATATAATTACCATACGCGAATAATGTGTTTTCGAAGTTCGATCTGCTCTAGAAGTCACGCTCAATCATTATACCCTACACAACTATGTTGTCAGGGTATTATAACTTTGTACAGCCCCAAGAGTTTGTAACGCAGCGAAATATTGGTCCTAGACCCACCTTTAAGTATACTGATCGCCATATTTCGACTAGCTGAATCGATCTAGACGTGTGTGTCCGTCCGTCCGACCATTATAATTTGCAAACACGATACAGGCCACAGTTATGAACCAATCTTCACGAAATTTTGCATGTAGGATGGGTTCGGCCTAATAAAAACCCCTATTGTTTTTGGTAAAGATCGGTTAATATTTAGGGGATGAAATGGAACAAATACTTAATTTTTGTCGGGTTTTCTGGTCACTCCAGAGGCCGCAATTATGACCCAAACATAGAAATTTTTGCACAGAGAAGGGAATCGGGCCAATGAATAAGCATGCCTATTTTGATAAAGATCGATCAATATTTAGCGGGTCAAATGGACCCTGACTTTTGTGTAAAAAATGACAAAATTTGTATTCTATAGCGTATATATTTACTCCTGAAGGACATAGAGACGAGAAGTTTATAGTGTATGCAAAAGAAGTTGTTGACCATTAAATTAATACCAATTTTATTGTCGTATGTACTCGGATGCGGGAGTTACATATAGATATTTATAGGTGCTTACGTATTCATATATTATTTTATAAACCATTACTACACTAGAGGGCGAAAATATAGCGCTGATTGTTTTAAAATTTTCCATGAGGATCCAGGTATGGTCAAGGACAACGTGTATAATTTTCAGTGATGATCAGATACTAATTTTGGGATGAAGTGGACCGAATGCTTAATTTTTTGTGTTTTTTTTCGAGTCGATCTACAGGCCAAAATTGAAAGCATCACTAAGTAGGGTATCATATGGTCGGCCCCGTCCGACTGGTTTCAATATAAGCTACCGTATAATGAAACCAGTAAAAGTCAGATGGGGTCGACTATAGAATTACGTCGGTGTTAATAAAGTTGTTATTGTAAGGGACCATTGACAAGAAATTCAACGAAATTAAATATGTGAGGTGCATCTATAGGTGAACCATATTTAATGAGTCCATACACATGTCATTTCGAAATCTGTGCAATATATTATATTAATCGGAAAACGTAGAGTTGTTGGAGTACCAATTACATGACTTGGACAACATTATGTGAATCTGGTCCGATTATAGTTGATTTGACGCAATCCTTCTCAATCTTGACACACTCCATCATAACTGAAAAAGGACATTGGACTTTAAGTATTTGTCGCATCATTTACGAAACTAAGACGAAACCATATAGGGAGCAATATTTAAAGTGGAACCGATTTTAAAATTACTTGACAAACTTTATAATTTTGGTATGCTAAGTAAAATTTCGTCTCAATCGGACAAAGGTTGGGTCTTTGATGCACTATTTACATAAAAGCGGACAAAAATATATAAAGCAGCCATATCTAAATCTGAACCAATGTTCACCAATTTAAATTTGGTTTGTCCTTGAGCCAAATAAATGAGCTGTGTTGAATTTCCTTTCCATTTGGTTCATAAATTTCACCTGTACATTGTTTATAATTTTATATCAACATTCGGAGAGATGGACGGACATGCAAAAATAACGCCATTTTAGTCTCAATTTGACGGACAAAACATTAGGAGTTTGGTACATCATTTCCATAAAATAGGACGAAAATATATATGGGAGCTACAATCGAACCGATTTTCACGAAATTTAACACACATCACTCTAGACTTCATTCAGTACCATATGTCAAATTCCGTACAAATCGAAGGTTTTATAGGGCCTTTTTTGTGCACCATTTACGAAAATACATATGGGAGCTATATGAAAGTCTGAACCGATTTCCCAAAATTTACTACTCATCATTCTATGCTCAATTCATTACGCTATGCCAGATTTCGTGCAAATCGAAGGACACAAAGGGACATTGGTGCACTAAATCGGACGAACATATACATGGGAGCTATATGTAAATTTACACCGATTTTCACGAAACTTAGCACACATCATTCTAGACCTAATGCAGTGCGCTATGCCAAATTTTATGCAAATCGAATCTTATATAGGGACTTCAGTATAACATTTACATTAAATCGAACGAAAATGTATATGGGAGCTATATCTAAATCTGGACCGATTTTCAGGAAACTTAATACACATCATTCTAGACCTAATTCAGTACGCTGTGCCAAATTTCGTGTAAATCGAAAGATATATAGAGACGTCTAAATCTGAACCGATTTTTTCCCGATTTCAATAGAGTTCGCCCTTGGGCCAAATAAATTAGATGTGCCAAATTTCATCCAATTCGAATCATAAATGCGACCTGTACTTTGTTTACAATTTAACGCCAACAGACGGCCAGGAGGACGGACATGCATAAATTGATTCAGAAAGTGATTCTATGCATATTCTCAAAAGGAACCATGTGTATATATCGTTTCCATTTGCCTTTTACAAACATATGCACAAAGACATATTACCCTGTACCACAGTGTGGTGAAGGGTATAATTAAGGTACGAACATTCTAATCTTCTGTGGACATACAAACTCTCTGAATTGCCTACACAGCATCTACTTCTGATATTCCTACATAGCTTGTAAACCTGTTATTGTGTGCTATTCATTTCTGGTAATAAATATCCGGATTTTCCCCTGTACCGTTGGGAGATATAGAGATACATGATTAAGATATACTTACGTGCATGAATGGGCGAATCCTATAAATTATAGGTTGACATCAATGCTGATGAGATGTGTATGAGCTTTATTTCGGCTGTTCATATGGTGAACAGGGTGACTGTGGCGGATATCTTCATATTACTCAGAAGTCATCGATAGCGAGACTCGACGCCATGATCGCACAATAATCGTCATACAATACGTTCTTTATGCTATACGGGGGTTTTATATAAAGTAGAAGTTGACCAGTTTCGGAACAATTACCGCCCCCCCCCTTGGAGAACTCCCTGTTATACTCTACTGGTTTACTGTTTCTGAACTCCACATATGACTGGCATCGATTATCCAATGCCCTAGTTTAGGTGGATGGTGCTGTTCTCTATATCCTAGAACAGCTTTGCGTGATTGTCAGTATCTGTGTGCAGGTCAAGTTCGCAGATGGGATGTATCGGTCCAGGTTTAGGTATAACCCCCTCATAAGGGCAATCCGAAATATTCAATATTTACGACTGTATTCGTCGTAATTAGGCACTTTGTGTTCTTATCAGGCACCAAATCTCCAAACTAAAAATTATTAATGTCAAATCTTGCTGGCAAAAATGTTCAATATTGGTCGAATTTGTTGGATAGCTTTCGTATAACGGTACCCAAAATATAGTCAGTGTTTTGGTGGTTTTGAGTGCATTTTTCAACCAAATTTGCAGTATTTTGCTTTTTTTGTGATAACAAATCTCCATACCAAAAGTTATCAATATTTGTCTTCTTTTGGGGGAGTCCCCACAACCTCTTTATACCCTCCACCATAGTAAGGAAGGTGTATAAAGTTTTTTTCATGACGTGTATAATCAATTGATATATCTTTATAGATCACATAATTATTTATGTCGTCGGATTTCATGTCAATGGTCCTCCATAGATACTATGTCTGTTCTATCAAAACCAAAATCGGTATTTTACAGCGTTGAGATTTTAAATAATAAGATTTAACCAGTAAGGAAAGTAGTAAAGTCGGACTGGGCCGACTATATGATACCCTTCACCACTTTGGGTATATTCAACAGATGTATCCTAAGATGTATCCTATCGATGCACCAATTACATAAAACCGGACGAAAATATATATGGGAGCTACATTTAGATCTGAACCGATTTTCACGAAATTTAGCTCACGTCATTCTAAACTTAATTCAGTACGCTATGACAAATTTCGTGCAAATGGAATGATTTTCAAAGGCTTTGGTGCACCATTTACCTAAAATCGGGCGACTATATATATATATATATATACATGTATATATATATATGTATATTTTTTCATGAAACTTGGCACACATTATTATAGACGCAATTCAGCACGCTATGCCAATTTTCGTGCAAAGATATATATGGTCTTAAAAGCACCAATTACCTTAGATGAAAATATATGTGGAATCTATATCCAAATTTGAACCGATTTCAACGAAACTTTTCACAGGTTGGGTTATACTAATTTCATTACGTTTTGTTCTTT
Source organism: Musca vetustissima (assembly GCF_032173495.1). NCBI lineage: Eukaryota > Metazoa > Arthropoda > Insecta > Diptera > Muscidae > Musca > Musca vetustissima. The sequence goes on from NW_026874534.1 coordinate 9,353, forward strand.
CAATCATAAATCGATTTATGAAACATTAGAACTTTGGTACATTATTTACATTAAATCTGACGGAAATATATATATCTTATATATATATATATATATATATATATATATATCTTAATCTGAACCGATTTTCACGAAACTTGTCAGACATCACTCTAGGCTCAATTCAGTAGGTTATGCCAAATTTCGTGCAAATCGAAATATATATAGGGACTTTGTTGCATCACTTACATAAAATCGGACGAAACTATATATGGGAGCTATATGTAAATCTGGACCGATTTTCACGAAACTTGGCAGACATTACTCTAAGCTCAATTCAGTACGTTATGCCAAATTTCTTGCAATTCGAAAGATATATAGGGACTTTGGTGCACCATTTACATAAAATCGGACGAAAATATATATGGGAGCTATATCTAAATCTGGACCGATTTTCAGGAAACTTAGCAGACATCATTCTAGGCTTAATTCATTACGCTGTGCCAAATTTCGTGCAAATCGAACGATATATAGCGACTTTGGTGCACCATTTACCTTAAATCGGACGAAAATATATATGGGAGCTATATCTAAATCTGAACCGATTTTTTTCAATTTCAATAGGGTTCGTCCCTGGGCCAAATAAGTGAACTGTGCCAAATTTCATCAAAATCGGATCATAAATGCGACCTGTACTTTGTTCACAAAAAAATGGACGGACGGACAGACGGACATGCGTAAATCGACTCAGAAAGTGATTCTATCCATATTCTCAAAAGTAACTATGGGTCTATCTCGATTCATTTTGCCTGTTACAAACATATGCACAAAGACATAATACCCTGTACCACAGTGTGGTGAAGGGTATAAAAATGAGCGAGGATGAACAACGTAATTTCAACCGAAGACCATACAATCTAATAAAGCATTGACAATTAAAGAAAAAAGGTTGGAGCCCCAAAAAATGCAATTTTAGATAATCGTTTTCACTTTTCGAATTAAGGTAAGCAATTTTTCAAAAATAAAAAAATAAAAAAGCAGTATCCCCTGTTTTTCATACGCGATCTATCAACTCGCGTGTATCACAACAACTCCCTCCATAAATTTAGCATTACAGAGGTTCATTCCATGTGGCCAGTTAGCGTTCTCTTCCTCTCTTCTACATAAATTGTATTTAATTTACTTTTGTATGCCTCTTAATTAATTCCTGAAAAATAGCGAAGGATTACCGATGTAACCCAAAAGGATAAGCATTTAGGCGAATAACACAACAAATGATGTCCATTTCATGAAAGGATCTAGAACAAGGAAGGCAACATTACTACAATGGCATGTACCAGAAAAAAATAACAAAATTAAATAAAAACAACGAACGAAAAAAAAAATAAAATAATTACATTGAATAATACAATTAATGTATGAAGAGTGACACACAAACACAAGCTCATCCTGTTACTCGTTTGTTTGTCCGTTCTTCTTCTTCGTATATCCTCAAACTAATGTCGGACGGATGTAGAACATACAACTTTATTAATTGCAACAATTAATACACATCTTTATTTTCATTTGTTACATTCACATTTCACACAGTACAGGACAGAACAGAAGTGGTGCTGTTCACATCCATAAATGTTCTGCTTAGCTCGGCTCGGTTCACTTCTGTAGGAGAATAAAAGGACGACACATTAATAGCTTACAGAAAAAAAAAACGAGAATAGCAAAAAAATTGTGGCACTATAACAAAACAAAGCCGGGCAAATCCTTTACTTATTATGTTTTGCTCGTGTTCTTCTTCTCCTTCCGTTTTTCTCACACTCTCAGCTGTTTGCCCATTATAACTAAAACAACTAATCTCGGTATTAAAAATACGTGAAGAACTTTTTTGTACTTGCTTGCCGCTTGTGATTGTTATTGTTGCTGCCGTTGTTGGTGGTGGTGGCTCTGGTACCAATTTACATTTTCATTTAACAAAAAAATTGTGATTCCCGCGGGAGTTGTAAGCCGTTCTTCTTTTTAGTCACGTTGACCGGTTTGCTGCTTCGGCAAATGGAAAGTGTAAGTAGTGAATAAAAAAAAATAATTTTAATTAGCTTCGTTTTTTCCTTTGCCTTCATTAAAACGAACACACACTTACGAGCAGAAGAACAAAAAAATCGGGAGAAAAGAATAAAAAATTAGCCGAAATTTATTAACAAAAAAAGTAAAAATCAGTTTCATTTAAAACTACAAGGATTTACTATTTATCGTCAAGCAATTTGTTGTCTATACTTGGCCAGTTGACATTATTCATCGGTGACAGGTTAACAATTTTCGGCAGAATTACTACAATTAAATGAAGGTGATTTTTACAATTACCTAACAGAATAAATAACTGTGTCACCGTCTGCCAAAAAAGGGGTGGGAAAATGTTTTATTCATTTACGATGAGCCATCAATCACAGCGATATGTTGAAACCCCACCCGAAAAACTTTAGAAACTGCATCTAGACAACACGTTAGCATAACTTCTTGGAGGCCCCCGGGTCAATATGATCTTCTTATATGTACTTCTACCAGCATCCAAGTACCACCTTTTTCTACCCTTCACCACACTGTGGTACAGGGTATTATGTCTTTGTGCATATGTTTGTAACAGGCAAAAATAATCGAGATAGACCCATGGTTCCTTTTGAGAATATGCACAGAATCACTTTCTGAGTCGATTTACGCAAGTCCGTCTGTCCGTCCGTGCGTCCGTCCGTCTGTCAATGTTAATTGTAAACAAAGAACAGGTCGCATTTATTATCCGAATTGGATGAAATTTGGCATAGGTCACTTATTTGGCCCAAGGACGAACCCTATTGAAATTGAGAAAAATCGGTTACGATTTAGATATAGCTCCCATATATATTTTCGTCCGATTTTAGGTAAATGGTGTACCACAGTCCCTATATATCTTTCGTAATTAACTTAACTTTAACTGCACCGAATTCCCCAGGTGGATCCGATTGGCACACAATTTTGCACAACTTATAGAAGTTATTATGAGATAACGTGTGGCAAGGTTTGTTGAAATTAGTCTGGGCAAAATTATGCGATATGGTAGTACTAAGCAATTCCAAAATATGTAGGTCCCTAATGATAATTAAGAATTTTCCCAATGTCCATCAATATTATTGCAATTTGATTGTTTCGTCTCTCCATAGGATGTAAATTTATTAGTGGATCCTCCAGAGCTAATAGAAAAGAAAACAAAATAATTTTCGGTCCATTTCATCCCCTAAATATCATCCTTGAAAATGTAAAATTTCATAGCCAAAAGCGCAAAATTTCTTCCGTCTTGGGTAATATTAAACAGTATCGGAATACGTAGACACCTGTAAAATTTTTAGTACAATTATCACATCCGAGAACATACACTAAATTGTTGGGGCCAATATAAAGTACTACTACTCCTCATGGATATACTGTAATCTTCCCGTGTCAATTTCCTTCCGGAGTTAAAATGGAATGCGATTTTTTTTCACACAAGATTTTTAGCCCATTTGACTTCTTAAAATTTAACATATCTTCATCAAAAGTCAAGCTTATTTATTGGGCTGATGAATTTTTCCATGCAAAATTTTCCGATATTCCGACCATTATTGTGACCACCAGTGGGACCAGAAAAACAGACAAAAACGAAGTTTTTGCTCTATTCCCTAAACATAAAGCCGGCACACGTGCAAAATTTCGTGACGATTGGCCTGCACAGTGTTAACAAATTTTAATGTACTGACGGATGGACAGATGGTCACACATGCCTAGGAAGGTTGGTCTATGACCAATATTTTGCTAACAACTCTTGGGGCCACACAAAGCTATAATATAATAACAACATAGTTGCTTTTGGTATAATTAGGTTACAATATTGGATGGTGTGGGCGTGACGAGCCACTAAAATGTAATCAAGATCTAGACTTTGGTACATCGGTACACCCCATTGTTCGGTCCAAAAAAGTCCAACATTGAACTTTAATCGTGAATTCCTCTATCGATCAATCTATCTAACGATCGTTTTAGGTCCACAAAAAAAAACAAGTGAAAAAGCGTTAAGTTCGGCCGGGCCGAACTTTGGATACCCTCCACCATAGTTATACTGACAGATACATGCAATGAAAATATAGGGAACATACCAAAAAGTGGGCATATACACATAATTCTACAAACCGATTTATGTAAACCATTATGTACACCAAATACAAACTTCAGCAATTTTTAATAGGGATTTTTCCTAAAATCTGTCAGATCCAAAAAGTAGACTAATATTTATAATTATAGTCATGTTTGAGTTTTTTTATCACAATATCTTTAGAAGGCGGACGGCTTACAACAGATGATTAAAATAGTCTTTGTAGAGTAAAAATTGACTATTCCCCGTAATGATTACCCAACCGCAACACACGGAACACATCAGATAACTATTTTAATATAAACAAGTAAAAAAGCGTTAAGTTCGGTCGGGCCGAACTTTGGATATCCTTCACCATAGAAGTACTGACAAATATTTGAAATGAAAACGTAGGGAACATACATATAACGACAATTCTTCCAATCGATTGTTGTAAACCAAATAGAAAATTCAGCAATTTCAATGTGAATTTTCCTAAAATCTCAAAACCGTAAAATGTTGACATATATTATTAACGCATGCTACGGTGAAACATGTGTATAAAATCCTGAAAATACTCCAATTTAGGGGGCAACATTACGTTTTAGTTCTTATGTCGATATCCTCCGATAGAAAAATTATTACAACATATGGGACTAAATCGTTTTAGAATTCCATACTATGTGGGGTATGAACTGAAAATTTCATCTACCTAATATCCCCTCTACTATGGTGGAATACCTCTATATGGGATAATCCCAATACACGGAAAAAATCAGCTAACTATTTTAAAATAAACCACTAAATCGGTTAAATATATATATGGGAGCTATATCTAAATCTGAACCGATTTTTCCCAATTTAAATATGGTTCGTCCTTGGGCCGAATAAGTGACATATGTCAAATTTTAACCAATTCGGATCATAAATGCGACCTGTACTTTGTTTACAATTTAACATGCACAGACAGACGGACGGACATGCGTAAATCGACTTAGAAAGTGATTCTATGCATATTCTCAAAAGGAACAATGTCTCGTTTCCTTTTGCCTGTTACAAACATATGCACAAAGACATAATACCCTGTACCACAGTGTGGTGAAGGGTATAAAAAGGGGTTATATGGGGACTACCCCTAAACGGGGGAGAATATTAATAATTTTTTGGTAGGGAGATTTGTTACCATATACGACTACAAAATACCAAATTACAGCGAATTCGGTTGAAAACCGTGCTCAAGAACCCCAAAATACCGAAAATTGGAAGGTACCCATATATGGGGCTACCCGAAAAAAAGGACCTACATTTATAATTTTTAGTGGAGAGATTTGATACTCAATATGAACTCAAAGTACTAAATTACAGCCAATTCGGTGAAAAAATCCGGCCAAAACCCCCCAAATACTGAAAATTGGGTGGTACCGTTATATGGGGGCTACCAGAAAAAGTGGACCTATATTTATAATTTTTAGTGGAGAAATTTGGTATCCAAAAAGAACCAATTTTAACAAATTTCAGCGAATTCAGTTGAAAAACGCGCTGAAGAACCCCGAAATACTGAACATTTGGGGGTACCCTTATATGGGAGCTATGCCTAAACATGGACCGATATATCCCATTTTCGAACTTATTCTGACTGCAGACAAAATACGACTCTATGCTAAATTTTGGCGATCTATCACAATTCGTTTACAGGCTAGAGTGATTACAACAGACAGACGGATATGCTTAGATCGTCATAGAATTTTACGCTGATCAAGTATATATATATACTTTATAGGGTGGGAAATGATTATTTCGATGCGTTACAAACGGAAAAAACAAAACTAATATGGAGGGTATATTAGTAATATGGAGGGTATATTAGTAACTAATCCATCCTACATTTGCAAAAATATGTAGTCTGTTGACTCAAATATTTCTTTCTGTCTGCTAACCGGATAAACTTCTCTTTGGTTATCATTGATTATTTGCGTGAAGGCACACAATTCATCCGTATAATAACATTTGAAATGCAACCCTTTGTATAGAAATTTGTTAATACCGTCCATTAAGTAGTCTCTATAGCTGTCTGAATACAACATGAATATTAAAGGGGTCACACCTTTGACTGTCTTCATTATATTTAATTGAGATTATTTTCCGAAAAAAAAAAACAAATTATTTCGCCTTAGCATTTTAAGCAAATTTATTTTGCACGAAAAAAAGAAACATTTTGGCTAATCTTTACAGACATGGAGGGACAAAAGGCCAAATGTGTCATAAATTTCTTGGTTTCCTTTTCACCTTGAAATCAGTTAATGCTTTGTTTCAGTTTTTTTTTCTATTTGTTGCCCATGGTTAGCTTTCAAACAAAAAATAACTTTGTGTTATTTCTGCCTCTGTTGTTGCCAATTTTAGCTTTTGGAAATTGTTTGAATTTTTGTTTTCCTTTTTTTCGTTGTACACATCAATGACGACTTGTTCTTTATTAATATTATTAAAATTACTTTGGCGATAAGCCGAAAAAACACCCCAAAAAATGAATGACTGCAATAGTCCCTTTGCGTCTGCTATGCCGACCAGCTAAAGAAATCTTTTGATAATGTGGTTGTTGTTATTTTTTCTCTGTGTGTGGTAT
>NW_026874535.1:0-16121 GCF_032173495.1 Musca vetustissima
TATATCAATGTTATAGCAAATCCCCAGTCCCTCCAATGGTATGAAGTTCATTTATGAAGCCACGATCGTCCACCACCTATAATAGTGCATACAATACATCGCCTTCTAATACTTCTCCAATGAATCATATAACAATCTTTCCAAATAAATTAATGTTTCCATGCCATTTGGATGATGTTAACCTGCACCCATCTACTAATCAAACAGGAAAAGATTATATTAAATTACTTGGCTTCCCCTGATATTTAATTTCAATTCATTTTCTATTCTAACCCTCCTTGCTAATTTCATCTATTTGCACAAAACTAAAAGATATAACATTAATATAATAGCTACTTAATAGAAGTACTTTCCAACGAAAAAGAGGAGAAATTCACAATAGTATCCTTTGTTTGTACGTGGTTACTGGCTTTTCTGTTTTTGTGTTCCTCGAGTGAAATACTTTTATCCCGCCAATGCCATTTGAAGTAGTTTCCCACAGCTGTGGCCATATTTACCGTGCAAATATTTGAAGAAATCTAAACGCTACAATTGTCGAGCAATTATGTGCTTATTATGGCAAATGGCAAAGATACTGTTTAGCTTGCTAACTAAACAAATATAATTTAAGTTCAAGTTTGAAAGAATGGTTGAAGAAAAAGGGAAATAATCAAAACCATTTTTTCTCTTCCTTTTTCGTTATAGTACTAAATTTTGTTTCTCTTCAAAGCGACTTTAGATAAACATAACTTTTCTTTTTCTGCAACCAAAGTCTGCAAGATCAAAAGTCAAAGCAAGGATAGCTGAAAGTGGATAGTACAATGAGGGGCAGCCACACTCACCAATACTAAGCCACCGCGTCAAAACTCCTTTAGAAGAGTAAAAACTAGTAAGGAAAGTAGTAAAGTCGGACTGGGCGAACTATCTTATACCCTTAACCACTTTGGATATATTGTACAAAAAAGTGGCTACACAAATGCTTTTTATACCCTTCACCACAGGGTATTATGTCTTTGTGCATATGTTTGTAACATGCAAAAGGAAACAAGATAGACACATGATTACTTTCGAGAATATGCATAGAATCACTTTCTGAGTCGATTTATGCATGTCCGTCCGTCCATCCATCTGTAGATGTTTAATTGTAAACCAAGTACAGGTCGCATTTATGATCCCATTTGGATGAAATTTGGTACAGGACACTTATTTGGCCCATGGACGAACCCTATTGAAATTGGGAAAAATCGGTTCAGATTTAGATATAGCTCCCATATATATTTTCGTCCGATTTAAGGTAAATGGGGCACCAAAGTCCCTCTATACCCTTCGATTTGCACGAAATTTGGCACAGAGTACTGAATTAGGTACAGAATGATTTGTGCTAAGTTTCGAGAGAATCGGTTCAGATTTAGATATAGCTCCCATATATATTTTCGGCCGATTTAATGTAAATGGTGTACCAAAGTCCTTATATATCATTCGATTTGCACAAAATTTGGCATATCGTATCAACTAAAGTCTAGAAAGATGTGTGCTAAATTTCATGAAAATCGTTTCAGATTTATATATAGCTCCCATATATATTTTAGTCCGATTTAATGTTAATGGTGTACCAAAGTACCTATATATCTTTAGATTTGCGCGAAATTTGGCACAGCGTACGGAATTAAGTCCAGAGTGATGTGTGCTAAGTCGGATTTAGATATAGCTCCCATATATAGTTTCGTCCGATTTAAGGTAAATGGTGTACCAAAGTCCCTATATATCTTTCGATTTGCACGAAATTTGTCATAGTGTACTCAAATGAGTGTAGAATGATGTGTGCTAAGTTTCGTGAAAATCAGTTCAGATTTAGATACAGCTCCCATATATTGTTTCGTCCGATTTTAAGTAAATGGTGCACCAAATTCCCTATATATCTTTCGATCTGCACAACATTTGGCATAGCGTACTGAGTTGCGCCTGAAGTGAAGTGCGCCAAGTTTTGTGAATATCCATATATAGTTTCGTATGATTTTAGGTTATTGATGCTCCAAACTTCCAATATTTGCACAGCGCACTAGTTAAGGTCTAGTTTGATGTACGTGAAGTTTTCATAAAATCGGTTCAGTTTTAGATATATTTCTCCCATATATAGTTTATCCGATTATATGCAAGTGGTGCACCAAACTCCCAATATTTGTCCGATGGAGACAACATTTTGCACAGCCTACTAAGTTAGGTCCTGTTTTGATATTTATGAAGTTTTCTTGAAATCGATTCAGATTTAGATATAGCTCCCATATTTCGTTCGATTTTAAATCGGTTCAAATTTAGATAGAGCTCCCATATATAGTTTTGTCCCATTTCTGGTAAATGGTGCACCGAGGAGACTACGTCTGTTCCATATATAAAATTATGGACAGCGCTCTGTGCTACAGCATAATAAACGGTATATGCCACGGTTGCTCACTTAGATTCAGATTTGCATATTATTTTGATCTATTTCATACAAATGGTACACAAACGAATCCGATTGACATACAATTTTTCATGTATTTCAGAATGGTATATGCATGGGTTTGTAATTAGCTCAAATATCTATGTAGATCACGCATTTAGTTTCACCCCATTCGATTTCAATGGTCCTCTAAAGATTATATATCCGTTCTGTCTACAGAATATTGTATATATTAGCATATCTTATAGTCGGCTCCGTCCGACTTTTGAACTTTCCTTACTGATTTTCCTTTGTGGATTTGTTCTTTTTTTAGTCATTTCATTTCTTTCAATGAATGAGAAATGCTTTTTATACCCTTCACCATACTGTGGTACAGTGTATTATGTCTTTGTGCATATGTTTGTAACATGTAAAAAGAAACGAGATAGACACATGGTTCCTTTTGAGAATATGCATAAAATCACTATCTGAGTCGAGTTATGCTGTTGGTGTTAAATTGTAAACAAAGTACAGGTCGCATCTATAACCCGATTTGGATAAATTTGGTACAGCTCATTTGTTTGGCCCAAGGACGAAACCTATTTATTGAAATTGGTTCAGATTAAGATATAGCTCCCATATATATTTTCGGCCGATTTTATGTAAATGGTGTACCAAAGTCCTTATATATCTTTCGATTTGAACGAAATTTGGCATAGCGTTCTCCATTAAGTCCAGATTGATGTGTGCTGAGTTTCGTGAAAATCGGTTTCGATTTAGATATAACTACCATATATAGTTTTGTCCGATTTTATGTAAATGGTTCACCAAAGTCCCTATATATATTTCTATTTGGCACAGCGTACTGAATTGAGTCTAGAATGATGTCTGCTAAGCTTCGTAAAAATCGGTTCAGATTTAGATATAGCCGCCATATATATTTTACTTCGATATATAAACTGTGCACTAAAGACCCAAAGTTTGTACGATTGACATATAATTTTGTTAAAATCGGTTCACATTTAGATGTGGGCTATATCTAAACCAAATCAATGTTGGGTTTACATCACGCAAAATCTAATTACGTTTTTCTTACCTAGATTATGCCTGAAAATAGGACCCATCGGTCTACTTATTCTGGTAGTTATGTGAACGGCATGTGTTAGGACTGATGCTATTCGGTTTACATATAGATAAAGATCACATATTTAAGTTCGTTCAATTTCATGTTAACGTTCCTTCGAAAAGGTGGCGTCTGTTTAGATAAATATATGATACCCTTCACCACTTTGGGTATGGTGATACCCTTCACCATATAGTCGGCCCAGTCCGACTTTACTACTTTCGTTACTAGTTTTTTGTTTTGTTTGCCAAAAAGTAAAACACCTAAACATATTTTATTCTCAAAACAAACTTTGGGTCATGTGGGAAGCCCATAAAATGTAAAAAAGGACAAAAAAATCAACAACTTCAAGGAACAAAACAACCACCACCACCACTACTAAATAGGCAACCAGCCAGCCAATAAGTTTGTCAACATTGTTTCAAAGTAAAACACTAAAATACCCAGTAGTTCGATGAACTAAACATTTTATAATTACCTGTAACTACCACTAGTTACAACGTCATGCCCTAGACTGGTGAATTTAACATGGGTATGACATTGGGGATGTCGATTATCACCTCTCTGCTTTACCAGTAACCAGCCATTTCGCTAGTCAAAAAATGATAGTACTTTGAGTAGTGAATTGTAGTCTTCCAATTGGGTAGAATCATTGTTTAGTATTATTCCTAGATAAATATATATAGCAAATTAGCTATTATAACAGTTTGGAAAATTGAAAATGTGAAAGATTTTCGGAATACGTATCTTTTTATTTTTTGAGCTCCAGGGCATATTAAATACTCATTTTATTTTCACTTTTCCATTACGAGAAGAAACAAAAACGAAATGAAAAGACGAAAACTCTTCCAACTCTTCCAAGGTTCTAAGTTGGCATTTTGGCGTGTTGAAGACTGGCATTTCTCTCCCATGGTGTCTGTACTTTCGTATTTAATTTTCTAAGAGTATAAATTTCTACTAATATTGTTTGTCCCGCCGAACGTAACTACCCCTTGCTTTCATTTACGCAACCATTCTTCACTACTACCATCACCGTAACCCAATATAGGGCATATTAAATACTCATTTTATTTTCACTTTTCCATTACGAGAAGAAACAAAAACGAAATGAAAAGACGAAAACTCTTCCAACTCTTCCAAGGTTCTAAGTTGGCATTTTGGCGTGTTGAAGACTGGCATTTCTCTCCCATGGTGTCTGTACTTTCGTATTTAATTTTCTAAGAGTATAAATTTCTACTAATATTGTTTGTCCCGCCGAACGTAACTACCCCTTGCTTTCATTTACGCAACCATTCTTCACTACTACCACTTGACTGTCAACCCTCCGATTAATAAACAGGTTTATTATTGTGAATATAGTTTCACTAACGTAATGCCCAGTATTGAGTCTTCAACCAAAATCCCAGCTCTACCAACAACGTAATTCCCCTGTAAGATTCAAGAATAAATGCCACAACGAACGAACAAGCCACCAAGCGAATAAAGACCGATAGAAAGATAACTCTGAAATCCTTTGGGCAAATACACAGAGAACTTACACTAGAACATATTGCAATAAAATACCGTAAAAAGTCCCAGTGGCTTAATAAACGCTTACAGCGTTACGCTGCACAAACATTTGTATTCTCTGACAATAGCTTAAATGCGTTCAAGGACGGCACATTCACACACAGCCAGTCAAACATGGTAGCTACTACTACGTACACAAACTTTTGTTAACTGTAAATAACGACGACGACAACAACAGCTTTTGGCCGTATTTTCAAACCAAATGGTGATGGTATTCACTTGTTAGTAGGCCAGCTATTGACCAATTCACTCGAAATGCTTGATGATGGAATGACTGAGTGAACGACAGATAGACCGACAGCTCACCTTACTGACTCACTGACTAACTATATTTTAGGCCAGCAGCAATAAAGCTAAGACCCGAATCGGCCTGAAACATGTTCACTTTACCTCAGTTTATATTTCGGATATTTTGATTTTTTTCTCGGCTCCCCTTCTCCAAAGGCTAATTTTAGTTAGAATGTTAGTGTAAGAAGGCTAAATTCAAGTGTTCGAATATTTCGTCAGCGACTATGAATTGCAGGAGGGCAATAGGCAATAGTTTCAGTTGAATTTTAGATGTTTGTATGTTTCACATACAACTACCGATTACAGAAAAATTAATCTTTTTCAAACATCATTGAAAGTATTCGAAAAAAATTCCTCTACAATTGCTCTTCTTGTTATAATACCAAACACATATTTCTATTAAATATCATACATACGTATGTATGAATGTATGTAAGCAAGTGAGCTCTTAATGCTACTGCATAATTACATTTAATGTGTCTACAACAAGTGAGGATGTTCATTCGGTCTATATGATGACTATGATTCGCCGGATAATGTCTGATGTCCATGATAATGATGATGCAGTTATGTAGCGAATTCTATACTCATTTACACTGGCAAATAATAATAGTAATGGGGTAGAATGCGTTAATAACATTGGCAGCATTTGATTTTAGTGTATGTATCAACAGAAGCAACAACAATTGCGTTTCCACGACAGAGGGGTCTACGATCCGAGTCTTTCCAACGTCTGTCACCTTATCCCATTGTGTAAAAGCAATAGGGCTGTTACAACAAGAATGCCAGTTGAGAGTCCACGCATCATCATTGTGAACAGATGTGTGTTAGCAAAGGCTGCTGGTTCCGCCACAGTAAATTTAACAGGGCAAAAATGCTTATTCTCGTAAAGTCGAAAAGCTCATCAAGAAAATTATTAAAATTCCTTTGTTCAAACATTTATTAATCTGCACCAAGCTATGCAGTATCACGTGTACTGGTGCTGCTGTTTTTGTTGTTGATGTAATCATGATTGTTGATGGTGTCGTCGTTGCTGTTGTAGATGCAGCCGTTGCCTGCAACATCTTGTGGTAACATTAGTAATGATATAGTATTATGATGGCGGTGAAGTCATTAAAATGTTGTAATTGTTAGATTGAGTCGGTTTCGTTGGGGGAGAGAGCAGGATATGCGATTTAGGTGGCAAAATGGTATTAAAGATAATAATGTGAAATATTAATGCGGAAAATCATTAATATTTATGATCCATAACGTGTGGCGTGCATTATCTTATAAAATATAACGTGTAATAAATATTACATATTTAGTTGAAATGTCATTGATGTAAAGCGGAGAATAATAAGTCTATATTTAAAGGCAACCATTCAAATTTTTCTTACATGTGTTTCCAAATTACTCTGTTTAGGGAGGCGGGGACTTGTGTTAGACATAGTACATGTGAAGACAATTGGCATTGACCGCAGTCGTAAAAACTTGCACTAGACTCAACAAAAGCCTTCGGCGATTCGTTTGTTTTTTTTTTTTTTTTTGTAAAAACATATTCATTTCATATTTTTTTAGAAGTAATTCGAATATTCATTTTCCAGACAATAACGATAACAATTGAACAGATCTTCAGCCAGTCGTTCACCACCATCAGTCGACACGATAAAAACTAACGGTACCACTAACTCTCTACAATCTGGAAGCAAGTCTACGCTTCTATCCTTACAACAAATATCGGCATTTCTTTATTACAAAATATCAATAAAGAATTGGGTAGTTGTGCTACTAGCCTTTTACCCTTCACCACACTGGGGTACAGGGTATTATGTCTTTGTTCCTTTTAAGAATATAGATAGAATCACTTTCTAAGTCGATTTATGCATGTCCGTCCGTCCATCTGTCTGTCCATGTTAAAATGTAAACAAAGTACAGGTGGCATTTATTATCCGATTTGGATGAAATTTGGCACAGCTGTTGAAATTAGAAAAAATCGGTTCAGATTTAGATATAGCTCCCATATATATATTCGTCCGATTTTCAGTAAATGGTGCACCGAAACCAATTATAGTATAAGGACTTTGGTGCACCATATACAAAAATCGGTAATATCGAAATCTGAACCGATTTACCCGAAACTCACCTTAAATCGGTCCAACATATATATGGGAGCTATATCTAAATTTGAACCGATTTTCAAGAAATTTTACACTTATCATTTTAGACTCAATTCAGTACGTTATGCCAAATTTCTTGTAAACCAGAAGATATATAGTGACTTTGGTACACCATTAACATTAAATCGTACGAAAATATATATGGGAGCTATATCTAAATCTGAACCAATTTTTCCCAATAGGGTCTTTGGACCAAATAGACGAGCTTTGTCAAATTGCATCCAATTCGGACCATAAATGCGACATGTACTTTTTTACAATTGAACATGGACTGACAGGCGGACGGACAGACGGACATGCATAAATCAACTTAAAAAGTGATTCTATGCATATTCTCAAAAGGAACCAGGTGTCTACCTCGTTTTTTATACCCTTCACCACACTGTGGTACAGGGTATTATGTCTTTGTGCATATGTTTGTAACAGGCAAAAACAATCGAGATAGACCCATGGTTCCTTTTGAGAATATGCATAGAATCACTTTCTAAGTCGATTTATGCATGTCCGTCCGCCCGTCCGTCCGTCTGTCTGTCCATGTTAAATTGTAAACAAAGTACAGGTCGCATTTATGATCCGAATTGGATGAAATTTGGCATAGGTCACTTATTCGGCCCAAGGACGAACCCTATTGAAATTGGGAAAAATCGGTTCAGATTTAAATATAGCTCCCATATATATATTTAATTATATATTTAACCGATTTAATGTAAACGGTCCCTATATATCTTTCGATTTGCACGAAATTTGGTACAGCCTAATCATTTAGGTCTAGAATGATGTCTGCCAAATTTCGTGAAAATCGGTCCAGATTTAGATATAGCTCCCATATATAGTTTCGTCCGATTTCATGTAAATGGTGCCCCAAAGTCCCTATATATCTTTCGACTTGCACGAAATTTGGCATAACGTACTGAATTGAGCCTAGAATGATGTCTGAAAACTTTCGAGAAAATCGGTCCAAATTTAGATATAGCTCCCATATATAGTTTCGTCCGATTTCATGTAAATGGTGCCCCAAAGTCCCTATATATCTTTCGATTTGCACGAAATTTGGCATAACATACTGAATTGAGCCTAGAATGATGTCTGCCAAGTTTCGTGAAAATCGGTCCAGTTTTGGATATAGCTCCCATATATAGTTTCGTCCGATTTCATGTAAATGGTGCCCCAAAGTCCCTATATATCTTTAGATTTGCACAAAATTTGGCATAACGTACTGAATTGAGCCTAGAATGATGTCTGCAAACTTTCGAGAAAATCGGTAGAAATTTACATATAGTTCCCATATATAGTTTCGTCCGATTTCATGTAAATGGTGCACCAAAGTCTCTATATATCTTTCGATTTGCACGAAATTTGGCATAACGTACTTAATTTAGCCTAGAATGATGTCTGCCAAGTTTCATGAAAATCGGTCCTGATGTAGATATATCTCCCATATATAGTTTCGTCCGATTTTATGTAAATGGTGCCCAAAGTCCCTATATATCTTTCGATTGTTTCGTCCGATTTCATGTAAATGTTGCACCAAAGTGCCTATATGTCCTTCGATTTGCACAAAATTTCGCATAACGTACTGACTTGAGCCTAGAGTGATGTCTGCCTTGTTTTGTGAAAATCGGTCCAGATTTAGATATAGCTCCCTTTTATTATAGATTGATTTTAAGTAATTGACGCACCAAAGAACCAATAGGAACAAAACGTTTTGAAATTTCCGGCCGATATCAAGTAAATTGGACATCAAACTCCTCCTGACTAACATGACCCTTCACCACACTGGGGTACAGGGTATTATGTCTTTGTTCCTTTTAAGAATATGGATAGAATCACTTTCTAAGTCGATTTATGCATGTCCGTCCGTCCATCTGTCTGTCCATGTTAAAATGTAAACAAAGTACAGGTGGCATTTATTATCCGATTTGGATGAAATTTGGCACAGCTATTGAAATTAGAAAAAATCGGTTCAGATTTAGATATAGCTCCCATATATATATATATATTCGTCCGATTTTCAGTAAATGGTGCACCGAAACCAATTATAGTATAAGGACTGTGGTGCACCATATACAAAAATCGGTAATATCGAAATCTGAACCGATTTACCCGAAACTCACCTTAAATCGGTCCAACATATATATGGGAGCTATATCTAAATTTGAACCGATTTTCAAGAAATTTTACACTTATCATTTTAGACTCAATTCAGTACGTTATGCCAAATTTCTTGCAAACCAGAAGATATATAGTGACTTTGGTACACCATTAACATTAAATCGGACGAAAATATATATGAGAGCTATATCTAAATCTGAACCAATTTTTCCCAATAGGGTCTTTGGACCAAATAGACGAGCTTTGCCAAATTGCATCCAATTCGGACCATAAATGCGACATGTACTTTTTTACAATTGAACATGGACTGACAGGCGGACGGACAGACGGACATGCATAAATCAACTTAAAAAGTGATTCTATGCATATTCTCAAAAAGGAACCAGGTGTCTACCTCGTTTTTTATACCCTTCACCACACTGTGGTACAGGGTATTATGTCTTTGTGCATATGTTTGTAACAGGCAAAAACAATCGAGATAGACCCATGGTTCCTTTTGAGAATATGCATAGAATCACTTTCTAAGTCGATTTATGCATGTCCGTCCGCCCGTCCGTCCGTCTGTCTGTCCATGTTAAATTGTAAACAAAGTACAGGTCGCATTTATGATCCGAATTGGATGAAATTTGGCATAGGTCACTTATTCGGCCCAAGGACGAACCCTATTGAAATTGGGAAAAATCGGTTCAGATTTAAATATAGCTCCCATATATATATTTAATTATATATTTAACCGATTTAATGTAAACGGTCCCTATATATCTTTCGATTTGGACGAAATTTGGTACAGCCTAATCATTTAGGTCTAGAATGATGTCTGCCAAATTTCGTGAAAATCGGTCCAGATTTAGATATAGCTCCCATATATAGTTTCGTCCGATTTCATGTAAATGCTGCCCCAAAGTCCCTATATATCTTTCGACTTGCACGAAATTTGGCATAACGTACTGAATTGAGCCTAGAATGATGTCTGAAAACTTTCGAGAAAATCGGTCCAAATTTAGATATAGCTCCCATATATAGTTTCGTCCGATTTCATGTAAATGGTGCCCCAAAGTCCCTATATATCTTTCGATTTGCACGAAATTTGGCATAATGTACTGAATTGAGCCTAGAATGATGTCTGCCAAGTTTCGTGAAAATCGGTCCAGTTTTGGATATAGCTCCCATATATAGTTTCGTCCGATTTCATGTAAATGGTGCCCCAAAGTCCCTATATATCTTTAGATTTGCACAAAATTTGGCATAACGTACTGAATTGAGCCTAGAATGATGTCTGCAAACTTTCGAGAAAATCGGTAGAAATTTACATATAGCTCCCATATATAGTTTCGTCCGATTTCATGTAAATGGTGCACCAAAGTCTCTATATATCTTTCGAGTTGCACGAAATTTGGCATAACGTACTTAATTTAGCCTAGAATGATGTCTGCCAAGTTTCATGAAAATCGGTCCTGATGTAGATATATCTCCCATATATAGTTTCGTCCGATTTTATGTAAATGGTGCCCAAAGTCCCTATATATCTTCCGATTTGCACGAAATTTGGTACAGCCTATTTTTTTAGGTCTAGAATGATGTCTGCCAAGTTTCGTGAGAATCGGTCCAGATTTAGATATAGCTCTCATATATAGTTTCGTCCGATTTCTTGTAAATGGTGCTCCAAAGTCCCTATATATCTTTCGATTGTTTCGTCCGATTTCATGTAAATGTTGCACCAAAGTGCCTATATGTCCTTCGATTTGCACGAAATTTCGCATAACGTACTGACTTGAGCCTAGAGTGATGTCTACCTTGTTTTGTGAAAATCGGTCCAGATTTAGATATAGCTCCCTTTTATTATAGATTGATTTTAAGTAATTGACGCACCAAAGAACCAATAGGAACAAAACGTTTTGAAATTTCCGGCCGATATCAAGTAAATTGGACATCAAACTCCTCATGTTAGTCAGATTGACATCAAATTTTGCACATCGTACAAAATTTAGCATAGAATAACGTAGTTGCGTTTTCTAGAAGTACAGACATAGCCCAACGGATGACCTATTTATATTTGTTTGAAGTCGATTTACATACTTTATGGATAGATCTAGGTAGATTCACATTTAGATAAATACCACATATTTTATTTCATCCAATTTCATGTTAATAGTCCTGTTTAATATACCCATAGTGGTGAAGGGTATCATATAGTCGGCCCCGTCCGACTTTACTACTTTCCTTACTGGTTTTTTCTTTTACAAGCATATATGTACAAAGACATAATACCCTGTACCACAGTGTGGTGAAGGGTATAATTATTACGGGAAAACTCATATATATCAAATATTTCCATACGGTTTCTTATTGTATATTACTGGTAGTTTTCCATTTTAATAATTCATATTTATTTTAGTACCCCCATATCCTTTTTTTAAATGTACACCAATAAATATTTATATTCAAATGAATTACGTTTCAATAACTTTAAATATTACAATATTAATATTCGATATTTTCATGTGATGTACTTTTTCCAACGCCTCATCAATATTCCATTTTCAAACCAGTAAGGAAAGTAGTAAAGTCGGACGGGGCCGACTATATGATACCCTTCACCACTATGGGTATATTAAACAGGACTATTAGCATGAAATTGGATGAAATAAAATATGTGGTATTTATCTAAATGTGAATCTACCTAGATCTATCCATAAAGTATGTAAATCGACTTCAAACAAATATAAATAGGTCATCCGTTGGGCTATGTCTGTACTTCTAGAAAACGCAACTACGTTATTCTATGCTCAATTTTGTACTATGTGCAAAATTTGATGTCAATCTGACTAACATGAGGAGTTTGATGTCCAATTTACTTGAAATCGGGCGGAAATATATATTTGGAAGCTCTAACCAAATATTAAGCGATTTCAAACAAACTTGTCACAGGTTAGGTTATACTAATTTCAGAACGTTTTGTTCCTATTGGTTCTTTGGTGCGTCAATTACTTAAAATCAATATATAATAAAAGGGAGCTATAACTAAATCTGGACCGATTTTCACAAAACAAGGCAGACATCACTCTAGGCTCAAGTCAGTACGTTATGCGAAATTTCGTGCAAATCGAAGGACATATAGGCACTTTGGTGCACCATTTACATGAAATCGGACGAAACAA
The DNA here is from genome assembly GCF_032173495.1 of Musca vetustissima. NCBI lineage: Eukaryota > Metazoa > Arthropoda > Insecta > Diptera > Muscidae > Musca > Musca vetustissima. The sequence continues at coordinate 12,808 of NW_026874535.1, forward strand.
TCGAAAGATATATAGGGACTTTGGAGCACCATTTACAAGAAATCGGACGAAACTATATATGAGAGCTATATCTAAATCTGGACCGATTCTCACGAAACTTGGCAGACATCATTCTAGACCGAAATAATTAGGCTGTACCAAATTTCGTACAAATCTGAAGATATATAGGGACTTTGGGCACCATTTACATAAAATCGGACGAAACTATATATGGGAGATATATCTACATCAGGACCGATTTTCATGAAACTTGGAAGACATCAAATACCAAATTTCGTGCAACTCGAAAGATATATAGAGACTTTGGTGCACCATTTACATGAAATCGGACGAAACTATATATGGGAGCTATATGTAAATTTCTACCGATTTTCTCGAAAGTTGGCAGACATTATTCTAGGCTCAATTCAGTACGTTATGCCAAATTTTGTGCAAATATAAAAATATATAGGGACTTTGGGGCACCATTTACATGAAATCGGACGAAACTATATATGGGAGCTATATCCAAAACTGGACCGATTTTCTCGAAAGTTTTCAGACATCATTCTAGGCTCAATTCAGTACGTTATGCCAAATTTCGTGCAAATCGAAAGATATATAGGGACTTTGGGGCACCATTTACATGAAATCGGACGAAACTATATATGGGAGCTATATCTAAATCTGGACCGATTTTCACGAAACTTGGCAGACATCATTCTAGACCTAAATGATTAGGCTGTACCAAATTTCGTCCAAATCGAAAGATATATAGGGACCGTGTACATTAAATCGGTTAAATATATATATATGGGAGCTATATCTAAATCTGAACCGATTTTTCCCAATTTCAATAGGGTTCGTCCTTGGGCCGAATAAGTGACCTATGCCAAATTTGATCCAATTCGGATCATAAATGCGACCTGTACTTTGTTTACAATTTAACATGGACACACAGACGGACTGACATGCATAAATCGACTTAGAAAGTGATTCTATGCATATTCTCAAAAGGAACCATGGGTCTATCTCGATTATTTTTGCCTGTTACAAACATATGCACAAAGACATAATACCCTGTACCACAGTGTGGTGAAGGGTATAAAAAACAAAAAACATGTTTAATGTAAATGAATGGTGAGTGAAATGTTTAATCTTCATAAATATTTTAATAATATACATTATTTATTAATTTAACAACAAATATAAAAGGATCCGTCATTAAAACCAACAACACATCGTAACATAGTAATTGTGGGTTCGTGAGGCAGGTGATTGAATGAAGGGCCGCCAATGCGTAAAAAAATTACAATAAGGACATGAAAAAACACACTCATGTTTTGTGGTCAAGGAATATTCCAGGCATCACTTTTTGACATGGCGGTTTAATTTTGTATTATCTGACATAAACATACACATAAATACATTTATTAATATATACATGACAGTCGATTGAAGAAGACACAAGCAATTAGGTCAGGTCAATTAATATTCTTCGTGCGATGTGAAAAAGTATCTAGATCTATTAGTCACCTCCATACCAAGTGTATTATTTAATAAATTTCGTACTATTAAATTTACTAATTCCAAATCCGTTTGCCTAACATCAATTCTACCAATTTGCGAACCATTTGGAGGTTTTCGTAAATATTGTGTATTTCAAGTGTAGCATTTTAGTACCTTTGGTAAAATTATTTTACCTAGACGTTTCGTCTGTGCGTTATCCTTCAAATGGTTCAATCTCTGTATTATTTTTAATAAACCCAATGTAACCGAATTCCCACTGAACCCTTTATATTCATAAGACGTTCTTCCTGACCGCACTGTTGACTTACACAGCCATTTTTATCCACTAACTGCCACCACAATGCAGATATTAACAAACGCCCATAGAGACAAATACATCAACGACAATGTGACCATATTTTTACATAAAATGACACATTAATTAATTGTTGTAAAGGTTAAATATAACATGTTATATACTTTTCACCACACTGTGGTACAATGTATTATATCTTCGTGCATATGTTTGTAAAAGGCAGAAGGTATCGAGATAGACCCATAGCTACTGTTGAGAACATGTGTAGAAAACTAACAGATTGGATTAAAAGATTTCTATAAGGGGAAGATTTCCTAGAAGTGTATGGAGACCAACATCAACATGCTCTATTTATACCATCCAACCCGCTGTGGTATAAGGTATTATGTTTTTGTGCATATGTTTATAACAGGCAGAAGGAATCGAGATACACCCATGGTTCCTTTTAAGAATATGCACAGAATCACCTTCTGAGTCAATTTATGCATGTCCGTCTACCGTTCCGTCTGTCCATGTATTCTTGTGAATAAAGTGCAGTTCGCATTTATGATTTGAATTGGATAAAACTTGGCACAGGTAACTTGTTTGGCCCAACAACGAACCCTATTGAAATTGGAGAAAACCGGTTAATGCTTAGATATACATTTTCGTTCGATTTTATGTAAATGGATCTGCCAATGTTTATCCGATTATGAAAAAATTTTGCACAGCGTACTGAATTACGTGCAGATTAATGTATAGCTCCCAAAGTTCCAATGTTTGTCTGATTAAGACAAAATTAGGCACAGCGTATTGATTTAAGTACAGATTGATGGAAGCGAATTTTTGTTGAAATCAGTTCAGAATTAGATACAGCTTGTATATAGCCCCAAAGTTTGTCTTATTTAAACGAGTTAAATTTCGAGAAAATCAGCTCAGATTTAAATATAGCTCCCGTATACATAGGGGAGAGGGGGGCACCTTTGAACACTTTTTGCTTTCAAGCCTTATAAAATTTTTTATTTTATCATTTTTGGTTTCTTATAAATTTTAACTAATAGTTACATATGTAACCTTTAAAATGAATATACATACACTGCGTATCATAACTATAGACGCACCCTTAATTCAATTGGTATGTTAGTTGGAGAAATAAAATGGACCCATTAAGTTATTGTTCACAATAAAACGATCAAAAACACATATTATTCAACAAAAATAATTAATTTATTCTTTATGGTTTCGCCGAATTCTGCACTTTCAAAATTGCTGGTGTTGCATAACTATAGACGCACTTTTACAAAATTAGAAAAAACTATTTTTTAAAACTTAAATAAAATAAAATAACTTTTATAATTAATGGATAGGGCCTCCCTTAGTTTGAATAAGTTCAAACATTTTATCCATCACACTGTTGATCAAAATTATTCGCAAGTCTTCATCGATTGACCGTCATTCATCGAAAATCACTTCTTGGAGGTAAAATACAGTTTGGTATTGGAGGTTTTCTGCATAGACACGATAAGTCAAG
>NW_026874536.1:0-16283 GCF_032173495.1 Musca vetustissima
TCTTTACAAATCCACGTTATGGCTATGATAGTCCTCGAAAAAATATTCTTTAAAAATCCACGCTTATGGCTATGATAGTCCTCGAAAAAAATATTCTTTACAAATCCACGTTATGGCTATGATAGTCCTCGAAAAAATATTCTTTAAAAATCCACGCTTATGGCTATGATAGTCCTCGAAAAAAAAATATTCTTTAAAAATCCACGCTTATGGCTATGATAGTCCTCGAAAAAAATATTCTTTAAAAATCCACGCTTATGGTTATGATAGACCTCGAAAAAATATTCATCAAAAATTCACGCTTATGGCTATGATGGTCCTCCTTATGGCTATGATAGACCTCGAAAAAAATATTCTTTAAAAATCCACGATTATGGCTTGATAGTCCTCCTTATGGCTACGATAGTCCCAGACCCACCTTTAGGTATACCGATCGCATATCTCGACTAGCTGAGTCGATCTAGACATGTAGACGGACCGGCACACACATTATAATTTGTAAACACGATACAGGCCACAGTTATGGACAAATCTTCACGAAATTTTTTATGTAGGATGGGTTCGGCCCAATGAGGACCCATATTGTTTTTGGTAAAGATCGGTTTATATATAGGGGATGAAATGGACCAAAAACTTTATTTTTGTCAGATTTTCTGGTCGCTCCAGAGACCGTAATTATGGCCCAAACATCTCGAATTTTTACATGGAGATCGGGAATAACAAGCATGCCTGTTTTGATAAAGATCGGTCAATATATAGCGGGTCAAATGGACCCTCACTTTTGTGTAAAAAATGACAGAATTTTTATTCTATAGCGTATAGATTTACCCTGAATGACATAGACCCGAGAAGTTGATAGTATATCCAAGAGGAGTGGTTGACCATTAAATTGATACCAATTATATTGTCGTATGTACTCGGATGTGAGAGTTACACTTAAATGTTTAGAGGTACCTACGTATTCGTATATTATTTAGTAACCCATTACCACACTAGAGGGCGAAAATATAGCGCTGATAGCTTTGAAATTTTTTATGAGGATCCAGGTATGATCAAGAACAACGCCTTTCGGTGGTGATGTTTGTTTTTTTTCGATCTATAGCCCACAATTGAAAGCTGAACATAACAACTTAATCCACGGTGAAGGTAAAGAGAGTGCAAATATTGCTGAACATAACAACTCAACCCATGGTGAAGGTAAAGAGAGTGCAAATATTGCCCAAGGTCAGAATATAGAACCATACAAAGTTAGCTTTTCGTGGAAGTTGTGTAGAATATCATATGGTCGGCCCCGTCCGACTATACTTCTCCACTCACTGGTTTTTAAAAGCTTTAGCTTTGTTACATTTTCCAATTTTTTTTATTTATTACCCTCTTCAAAAACAAATGCAAAGTAACATCAGCAGTGGCAGCAGCATCAGCACCACCACTAAAAAAATACCTTGAACAAGAAAAAATTTAAAGCATCATTATCATCGTCATCTTCGTAGTCATTGTTGTCATTAGTATCTCAAAGAGGAACAGATGTATTCATTGAGCTGAATTTAAATCTGCTGAGATTTTTTTTCTTTGCATGTTGTTGTTTCGTTGGAGTCTTTCCTGCTTATGTTGTTTTGTTCTTTCTTGGCTGCTACATTTTTTTTTTGTATTTTGTGTTGATGTATTCTTATGTGAATGTGTTTTTTTTTTTGGTTGAGTGTGTCATTGTTGCTGCTACTGCTGCTGTTGTATTCTTCCGTTTCCGCCATTTTGAGTTGGCAAGAATGTAAATGCACCAAAATAATGTGTGTTTCTTCTAACAAAGCCCGAATGAATGAAACGAAACGAAAACAAATGTAAATAAATTTTATTTAACAAAAGGTATTTTTTGGTTGTGTTACATTTTTTTTTAAATCTGAACAATGGAAATTTCTTTTGAGCTTGCAGTTTTTGGTAATTAATGAAAATATTTAATTTTTTGAGAGATATTTTTTGTCTCTGTTTTTTACAATTATACACAATCAGAAACGTTGAAGTGTAATTCATGTACATTTGTATTTCTCGTATATATTTTTTTCATAACGTGTTTTCCAATATAATTCCCATTCAAATTTTTAAGGTCTAAAAAATTTTACGATAACATCTTTCTAATGTCTATAAAGAATATAGGCGAAGCTTATAAAGAATATATTAGATGCTATAAAGAATATATTAGAGTGAAGTATTATTACTTTACAAAGGCTACAGGGTCGAACTATCAAAATTATGTGTTTAATTGAATTTTAAATAGCATTTGTTTTCATGTAATGTCAGGGTTATTAGCATGCGTGGGATATAATACTCAAGGAAAATGAAAATAATAAAGGTAATTTTTTAAGTAAAAACAGGGTTTTGACCATAACTATTAATATGTTGAGGGCGTATTGAAAATTCTAAAAATGCAGTTTTAATCAGCTTTTAAAAGCGCACAAGTTGTACTAGGCCTCTATCATAGTTGTTTTTTTGTACCATAGTGTAATATTTGTTCAAGGACTAGAAGCGTGGACTTTTAAATAATATTTTTTCAAGGACTATTGTTACCTTTTAAAATATCAGGACTATAAAAGTGGATAATCCTGTTTTTAAGAGATTTTTTTGATTTTTCATATTTTCTAAAGCTTTTTTATAAAATTAATATAATAAAACTTATAAGGCTGATATCATAATTTCATCGTACAGTCCGAAGAAAAGAAAATTTTGTCTTTTTATTCGTATTTTATTTACATTTCAACCATTGTAATTCAGACAACCCTCAACCGATTTACCAAATATATATCTTGTTCGGAAGGAAAAATTTTACTCTTCGAAGGAAGAACCAGTAAGGAAAGTAGTAAAGCCGGACTGGGCCGACTATACTATACCCTTCACCACTTTGGGTATATTGCACCATATGTATCCTTATAATATCATCTCAATGTTCCCTCTAAGGAACATATTCATGTCTTTCTACAATCTATGATAAATTTAATTTCATTTGGCAGATTTAGAGTCGTCTGCGTACCATGAGACAAATTTATGGAAAACGATTTATAGAAAAATTGATATTAATTAAATCAGACATCGTTCGAAATCCAGTCTCAATTTTATATGATGTGCAAAATTTCGTGTTAATCGGACAAACATTAGGAGTTTGGTGCACCATTTATGTAAAATCGGACAAATATATAATATGTATATGTGGGAGCTATATCGAAATCTGAACCGAAACTTACCACTCATCATTCTGACTCAATTCAGTACGCTATGCCAAATTTCGTGCAAATCTTTGGTGCACCATTTACATAAAATCGGACGAAAATATATATGGGAGCAATATTAAAATCTGAACCGATTTTCACGAAACTTACCACTCATCATTCTAGACTCAATTCAGTACGCTATGTCAAATTTCGTGCAAATCGAAGGGTTGGGTCTTTGGTGCACTATGAACCTAAAATCGGACGAAAATACGTATGGGAGCTATATCTAAATATGAACCGATTGCCGTGAAATTGAACACACGTCTTTCTTGCCTTCTCTTAGCACACATCGTTCTGGGCTTAATTTAGTACGCTATACCGAATTTCGTGGAAATCGAAAGGTATATAGGTACTTTGGTACACCATTTGCATTAACTCGGACGAAAATATATATATGGGAGCTATATCTAAATCTGAACCGATTTTTCTCAATTTCAATATGGTTCGTCCTTGGGCCAAATACATGAGTTGGGCCAATAAATGAGCACAACGGGTATAAAAAGAATAATATAAATCCCTTAGAAATATATTTTCTCTATATTTACCGTTATAAAACTAATTTTCGAAGTGACCCAGACTAAAGGTATTTTCGTGGCCCAGGGACTGAAACTAAACAGATTTGGTACATTAGAACCCCTGAATAGTTTTCGTGTCGCACAGTGTAATTATTATAATTTCGTAAAAGCTGTTGAAATGTATGATTTAGCCTTCCTTTAAGGGGACCCCCCATTCTCGGTGTCAAAAAATTTTATTTAGTTTTTCGAATCTTCACTAATTCAAGAATGTCCCTACAATTTCAAGTGAAAATCTCAAGTAATCTTGAAGATATAGTCAATTTATTGTGTCAGCATCAAGTGACGGCAAGAGTGATTCTCAAACTTTAAACGCATTTTTCTCCAAACTAACTTATTTTTTAACTTAGTTTGCGGTCAAAAATAGACGATTTTCAAAAAAAAAAAAAGAAAAAAAAATCAAAGTTCCACCATTTTGTTAATTGTTGTGCGAAGTCAATAATCCTAGTTCATACGAGAGCCAGACATGTACTCTTTCTAACACCGTTGGATTCCGATGTTCCAGCGAGGAGTTATCATACCCGCCATCAAAAGTAAGGACTTTTCATTAATCACAAAAAACAACAACACAATTTTTATACCCTACACAACTATGTTGTCAGGGTATTATAGCTTTGTGCAGCCCCAAAAGTTTGTAACGCCGCGAAATATTGGTCCTAGACCCACCTTTAAGTATACCGTTCGTCATATCTCGACTAGCTGAGTCGATCTAGACATGTGTGTCCGTCCGTCCATCCGTCTGTCCATTATAATTTGTAAACACGATACAGGCCACAGTTATGGACCAATCTTCACGAAATTTTGCATGTAGGATGGGTTCTGGCCAAAGAAGACCCCTATTGTTTTTGGGAAAGATCGGTTAATATTTATGGGGTTTAAATGGACCAAATACTAAATTTTTGTCGGTTTTTCTAGTCGCTCCAGAGGCCGCAATAATAGCCCGAACATCGTGAAATTTTGCATGGAGAAGGTGATCGGGCCAAAAAATAAGCATGCCTGTTTTGATAAAAATTGGCCAATATTTAGCGGGTCAAATGGACCCTGACTTTTGTGTGAAAAATTACAAAATTTGTATTCTATAGCGCATATATTTACCCCTGAATGACATACACCCGAGAAGTTGATATTATATCCAAAAGGAGTGGTTGACCTTTAAATTAATACCAATTATATTGTTGTATGTGCCCGGATGTGGGAGTTACACCTAAATATTTACAGGTATCTCCGTATCCGTATTTTATTTAGTAACCCATTATCACTCTAGAGCGCGGAACTATAGCGCTTTGAAATGTTCCATAAGGTTCCAGTTATGGTCAAGGACAACGCCTATAATTTTCGGTGATGATCAGATAATAATTTTGGAATGAAGTGAACCGAAAACTTAACTTTTTGTGTTATATTCGAGTCGATATATAGACCACAAATGAAAGCCGAACATCACAACACAACCCACGGTGAAGGGAATCTGGACAATAGTTGTACTGAATACTCGTAATATTCGGAAAATATGTCAGTGTGAGGAAGAGGTGCTGCTTACCTCTAATCGGGCAAGAGGATGCCAATATCACGAAATATTGCCCAGGCTCGAAATAAACATCCGCAGAAAATTTGAGTTCCGACTATACTGCTCCGCTCACTGGTTTTTAAATTATTTTTCTTCGTTTTTAAATCTTCAAATATATATGTGCAAAGTTACAAACATTAACAAGCATTGGAATTCATTAACCAGCCCATTTAACATTTTAAAAATAAAAAAGGCGAAAGGGGGGTAGGGTTTCCCTTAAGTGGACATTTGAGACAAATAATCAATCATATTTTATACACAGAATTGCCACCCGATTTATTTTCTAATTATATTGGGTTGCTAATATGTGTTTATACTTTTAATAGAAAATCGCTTATAAAATCTTCTTACTCATATATATTCGTATGTAAAAATATGTTTATTGAATTTTTATTCGAATGTCCATGTGAATTTAATTTCCAAACATTTTTTCCTACATATTTTTTTCTTCTTTTAATTCCAATATATAATATTAAAATTACAACCCCAATATAGTCCTCAAGGCCATTCTAGTGTTTTATATAATAGATATTTTTTACATGATTGTTTTTTTTTGTTCTCATTCATGGATTATTTTTATTATTATTTCATATTTTTGTATATACCAAATAAAACTATAAATATTCTCACGCAAATATGTACATATTGAAAAGAGGAACTATCAACTAACCAACAAACAAAAACTGAGAAAAAAAGAATAAGCTAACGATATGCATTAAACCACACCCACTAGGATCCGGTAAAAAGAATACAAACAAAACAGAAGAAAAAAAACTATCAAATCCACACACCCTCAACCCTGCATGCTTTCTTACCCACTACTCGACAATCGTTGCTGCTGTTGCCATCGAGGTAAAGGACCAGCAATGGATTCTTTCTTGCAACAGACAACACACAGATTATTGTAATCCTTAACAATTTTATTATGTTTGCGCGTTGCAACATGCAATTTGCCATTGTGTAGGACGGCTACGACGAGGAGGGCAGAGGGCTTTATTGGCTGTAGCATTACCATTTTTGTACCTCCAGCCGCATAATGCTTATGCCATCCTTAGCTCCCCTCTACAATAAATCCATTCACGACCATAATATAGACGGCCATGTATGATGGCCTCCATAGCATCCATCTCAGTTTTGCCATTGTTGCAAAAATCCAAGTGGTGTGCTTATTTGTTTGTTTGCTGCTACATGGCTCTTGTGTGTGTGTGTGTGTGTGTGTGTGTGCGTGTCCCTATTGGTAGGGGTTTAGCCGAAGGATATGAAAGTATTTTCCACAGATTTTTCTACATGGATCAATACAGAAAAAGTTGTTCCTCTGTTATTTGTTGTTATTATTACAACATTTAAGTGAATATAGGGGGACAATACAGTGGTTTAGTTAGAACAAAAATCTACGTACAGTTGCTATACACTCTGGCTAATGAGGTCAGATCGTGCCTCACCTATTCTCTCATTCTGAGGACCCCATACAAAATTCATTTTTATACCCTTCACCACTCTGTGGTACAGGGTATTATGTCTTTGTGCATATGTTTGTAACAGGCAAAAGGAAACGAGGTAGACACATCGTTCCTTTTGAGAATATGCATAAAATCATTTTTAAAGACGATCTATGCATGTCCGTCCGTCTGTCTGTCCATGTTAAATTGTGAACAAAGTACAGGTCGCATTTATGATCCGAATTGGATGAAATTTCACACAGCTCATTTGTTTGGCCCACGGACCAACCCTATTGAAATTGAGAAAAATCGGTTCAGATTTAGATATAGCTTCCATATATATTTTCGTCCGATTTAATGTATATGGTGTACCAAAGTCCCTATATATATTTCGAGTTGCACGAAATTTGGCATAGCGTAATGAATTAACGCTAGAATGATGTGTGTTAAGTTTCGTGAAAATCGGTCCAGATTTAGATATAGCCCCCATATATATTTTCGTCAGTTTTTATGTAAATAGTGTACCAAAGTCCCAATATATCTTTCGATTTGCACGAAATTTGGCACAGGGTACTGAATTAGGTCTAGAATGATGTGTGTTAAGTTTCCTGAAAATCGGTCCAGATTTAGATATAGCTCTCATATATATATTCGTCCGATTTGGTGCTCCAAAGTCCCTATATATCATTCGATTTGCACGAATTTTGGCATAGCGTACTGAATTAAGTCGAGAAAGATGTGTGTTAAATTTCGGAAAAATCGGTCCAGATTTAGATATAGCTCCCATATATATTTTCGTCCGATTTTAGGTAAATGGTGCACCAAAGTCCCTATATATCCTTCAATTTGCCAGAAATTTGGCATAGCGTACTGAATTAATCGAGAAAGATGTGTGTTAAATTTCGGAAAAATCGGTTCAGGTTTAGATATAGCTCCCATATATAGTTTCGCACGATTTTAGGTAATTAGTGCACCAAAGTCCCTATATATCATTCGATTTGCACGAATTTTGGCATAGCGTACTGAATTAAGTCTAGAAAGATGTGTGTTAAATTTCGGAAAAATCGGTTCAGATTTAGATATAGCTCTCATATATATTCGTCCGATTTTAGTTAAATGGTGCACCAAAGTCCCTATATATCCTTTGATTTGCACGAAATTTGGCATAGCGTACTGAATTAACTCGAGAAAGATGTGTTGTAAATTTCGTGAAAATCGGTTCAGATTTAGATATAGCTCCCATATATAGTTTCGCCAGATTTTAGGTAATTAGTGCACCAAAGTCCCTATATATCATTCGATTTGCACGATGTTTGGCATAGCGTTCTGAATTAAGTCGAGAAAGATGTGTGTTAAATTTCGGAAAAATCGGTTGAGATTTAGATATAGCTCTCATATATATATTCGTCCGATTTGGTGCTCCAAAGTCCCTATATATCATTCGATTTGCACGAATTTTGGCATAGCGTACTGAATTAAGTCGAGAAAGATGTGTGTTAAATTTCGGAAAAATCGGTCCAGATTTAGATATGGCTCCCATATATATTTTCGTCCGATTTTAGGTAAATGGTGCACCAAAGTCCCTATATATCCTTCAATTTGCCAGAAATTTGGCATAGCGTACTGAATTAATCGAGAAAGATGTGTGTTAAATTTCGGAAAAATCGGTTCAGGTTTAGATATAGCTCCCATATATAGTTTCGCACGATTTTAGGTAATTAGTGCACCAAAGTCCCTATATATCATTCGATTTGCACGAATTTTGGCATAGCGTACTGAATTAAGTCTAGAAAGATGTGTGTTAAATTTCGGAAAAATCGGTTCAGATTTAGATATAGCTCTCATATATATTCGTCCGATTTTAGTTAAATGGTGCACCAAAGTCCCTATATATCCTTTGATTTGCACGAAATTTGGCATAGCGTACTGAATTAACTCGAGAAAGATGTGTTGTAAATTTCGTGAAAATCGGTTCAGATTTAGATATAGCTCCCATATATAGTTTCGCCAGATTTTAGGTAATTAGTGCACCAAAGTCCCTATATATCATTCGATTTGCACGATGTTTGGCATAGCGTTCTGAATTAAGTCGAGAAAGATGTGTGTTAAATTTCGGAAAAATCGGTTGAGATTTAGATATAGCTCCCATATATATTTTCCCCCGATTTTAGATAAATTATTTATCAAAGTCCCTATATATCCTTCGATTTGCACGAACTTTGGATTTATAAGTAAATGAAGAACTCAAAATATGGCCGAATTCACAAAACATACTAAAATAAGTGTAACCTAATATGTGGCAAGTTTCGATGAAATCGGTTTAGATTTCGATATTTTTCTTTTAATTTATTTATATAATTTTGTCCCATTGTAAGAAACAATTCTATGTCTGACCAACCCCTGTATTCTGTAACTTTTTAACAACATTCGATATTGTCTATTTTTGAACAATTTCATCTATTTGTTTTATTGTTTTTACAATAACAAAATAAATTTAAACAATATCGAATGTTGTTAAAAGTTACAGAATAGGCCTACATAATTCAATATAGGTTGCAGATGTACATGTTTAATTGAATGTTAATGGTCCTTCAAAAATGCGACCCAAAGTAGTGATGGGTATCAAATAGTCGGCCCCGTCCGACTTTACTATTTTCCATACTGGTTTTGTTATTGCATTTGTGCTAAACAGCAAGGCTTTCAGGGCAATTGATTGTTCGAATGGATACCTGGGATATATCCTGTCTTCATTTGAAACCTTAGGGACATAAATAATTCCATGGGATATGACATATTAAGATTGTAGACTACATGGTTTTATAGACAACCCACGTCATTTTCGAAACCTCTTCGATGATATTTGGAGTCCCACATACGTTTATTTCTAGTCAAGTAAGTCATAGAAATTGCTTTATTCACGAAAGCCACATTCATGCGAACGAGACCGAATTTATATAAATATTTTCTTGGCCAGAGCATTATTCTACGACAATTTAGCGATACAGCTTCGTCTATAATATTTGGTACTATAAATTGGATATATCTGTCTACTTTTTACTACTACTCCACTTTGTTGGTTCTAGGCTCCTACCTCCTACGTTGCCCAAGTTGATTCCAAATACTTTTTCCATGAATAGGTTTTTTTTTAATTTCGTTTTTGGACCATTCGCCACTTGACTCTTTTTTGAGCGATGTTAATGGTTTTTCACATATAGAAGATATAACATATTAAGTAGCCCTGATTTTTGCTCACTGTGCACACATTTTTGCCCAGATTACTAAAGACAAAACAACAAAAAGGAATGAAACAAAAAAAAAAAAAAAAAAATGTCTGTACGACTTAGCTGAGAACATGATTGCTGCATCAACGTATAAACTGAAAGTTTTTTGTTATCAATTTGATCTGGTTTGTCAATATCGCACAATAGAATATTCATATATGTATATTTATCATATTGTTAGCTGTATGCAAAATAACAAGATAAGTTTTATTTTAACATTTTTTTTACTGTTGTCCTTACTTTAACTCAGATAAAATATGAGGTGAAAGTCGATTGCTATGTATTTGTGTTTTATAGAAATCTCGGATTTCGTCAAGCTTAGTAAAAATTGATTATATGTTTTTATAAGGTTAACAATATTATTCATGAATTTGTATTATTTTTGGAATATATTTTATGATCTTTATTAATATCTATTAAAAAATATTACGATAATTTAAAATAAAGTCGTTGATTTTCTTGTTTTTACATTTAAAACTACCGGATCAGTAAAGATAGAGAATGGAGGGTATTTGAATTCTTATATACAATGTTGATCACAAATGATTACATATGAGCTAACTAAATAATATAATAAAGTCGGACTTGGCCGACTATATTATACTGTTCACCACTCTGGGTATATTCTACATATGTATCCTAACAGATGTAGCGTGTTTGTTATATGTCTATATCTGAAACGATTTCAGGGAATCTTGCCAGAGACTAATTTATATTATTTCAGTATGTTGTGTCAATCGGCTTAGCAACATCATTATACCCTACACAACTATGTTGTCAGGGTATTATAGCTTTTGCAGCCCCAAAAGTTTGTAACGCCGCGAAATATTGGTCCTAGACCCACCTTTAAGTATACCGATCGTCATATCTCGACTAGCTGAGTCGACCTAGACATGTGTGTCCGTCCGTTCGACTGTCCATTATAATTTGTAAACACGATACAGGCCACAGTTATGGACCAATCTTTACGAAATTTTGCATGTAGGATGGGTTCTGGTCAATGAAGACCCCTATTGGTAAAAATCGGTTAATATTAAGGGGATGAAATGGACCAAATACTTAATTTTTGTCGGTTTTTCTGGGCTCTCCAGAGGCCGCAGTTATAGTCCGAACATCGTGAAATTTTACATGGAGAGGGGGGTCGGGCAAAAGAATAAGCATGCGTGTTTTGATAAAGATCGGTCAATATTTAGCGGGTCAAATTACGAAATTTTTATTCTGGGGCGTATATACATGCTCCTGACGGACATATACCCGAAAAGTTGATAGTAGATCCAAAATATACCATATAATTGGTATCAATTTAAAGGTCAACCTTAAATTGATACCAATTATTTGGTTGTATGTACTCTGATGTGGAAGTTATACATAATTAGGTCAAGGTGACTATGTGCATAGTATTAATATTACCCCATTAGATAACGGAAATGTCGCGCTGATCCCTTTGAAATTGTACATGAAGTTCCGATTATGGTCAAGGACGACGCCTATGGTTTGCGGTAAAGTTGAGATTTCATTCAGAAGCTGCAATGAACTGAAAACTGTAATTTTTGTCAGATTTTCTAGTCGCTCTAGAGGCAATTATTATATGCAGAACATAACATATTTTACAAGGTAAAGGGGATCTGACCAAATACTTAGAGCGGTCAGGTCGGTCAATATTCAAGATCTATAATCGATAAAAAGAGTGCAAATATCACGAAATATTGCCCAGGCTCAGAAAGTTTAGCTTTCGTGATAGTTGTGTAGGGTATCATATGGTCGGCTCTGTCCGACTATACTGCTCCTCTCACTGGTTCTAGACTTAATTTAGTACCCTATACAAAAATTCGTGCAAATCGAAAGATATATAGGAACTTTGGTGCACCAATTATATAAAATCAGACGAAAATATATATGGGAGCTACATCTAAATCTGAACCGATTTTCACGAAACTTAGCACACGTCATGCTAGATCCAATTCATTACGCTATAACAAATTTCGTCAAATCGAATGATTTACAGGGACTTTAATGCACCAATTACCTAAAATCGGATGAATATATAGATGGGAGCTATATCTAAATATGACCCGATTTTCACGAAACTTTGAACACATCATTCTAGACATAATTAAGTACGCTATGCCAAATTTCGTGCAAATCGAAAGATATATAAGGACTATTGTACACTATTTACGTTAAATCGGACGAAAATATATATGGGAGCTATATCTAAATCTGAACCGATTTTCACGAAACTTTGCACACATCATTCTAGATTTAATTCAGTACGCTGTGCCAAATTTCGTGCAAATCGAAAGATATATAAGGACTATGGTACACCATTTACCTTAAATCGGACGAAGCTATATATGGGAGCTATATCTAAGTCTGAACCTATTTTCACGAAACTTTGCACACATCATATATTTCGTAAAAATTTCGTACAAATCGAAAGATATATAGGGAGTTAGGTACACCATTTACCTAAAATCGGACGAAAAAATATATGGGAGCTATATCCAAATCTGAACCGATTTTCACGAAACTTTGCACACATCATTCTAGACTATGTTCAGTACGTTGTGACAAATTTCGTACAAATCGAGAGATATATAGGGACTTTGGTATACCATTTACCTTAAATCGGACGAAAATATATATGGGAGCTATATCTAAATCTGAACCGATTGGTCCCAATTTCAATGGGGTTCGTCCTTGGACCAAACAAATGAGCTGTGCCAAATTTCATCCAATTCGGATCATAAATGCGACTTGTACTTTGTTTAACATGGACAGACGGACGGATATGCATAAATCGATTCAGATAGTGATTCTATGGATATTTTCAAAAGGAACTATGGGTCTATCTCGATTATTTGTGCCTGTAACATATGCGCAAAGACATAATACCCTGTACCACAGTGTGGTGAAGGGTATAAAAAAATTCAAATGTTCTTAATTTTGAATGTTTGGATAATCTGGGGAATGCGAGTATTTTTAATACGCCATCTGCGCAACTTACCTTTAATCAACGTACCTTTAACCAATGTATACAAAATTTTTTTTCGAATACTCTTCCCTTCATTTCGGATACCCTGCCAAAGCTAGGCAAGTACAGATTGGTATTCATATCATTACGATTAATCACAAATTCTCAATCGGATTGAGGTAGTAAATTTATCCTGATCATTGTCTTAAACGAAATTTTACTCACGAACTAATCCTGCTGAAACTTATCTACAAAATCAGCAATAACGAAATTTAGAAGGTACGCCAAATTCTTTTAATAAAATTTTGCATTAGGAAATTGCAAAATTGCGGTCATATGTCCTTAATAGCTTATGGGTACTAGCGTTTATCAAGTTTGCTATAAATCGATTTCAATAAATTTGTCCAATTGTACGCTAACGACTCTAAATCTGCCGGAATGAAATTAAATTTGTTTCACTTATAGATAAAGATCTCATATTTAAGTTCGTTGTTCAATTTCATCTCAATGTTCCTTCGAGAGAACATTGACATTGTTAGGATACATTATACCCAAAGTGGTGAAGGGTATCACATATTCGGCCCAGTCCGGCTTTACTATTTTCTTTACTGGTTTATATGTGGTTTAAACACAGTTGTAAGACATGTCACTCATCTCGAGCGAATATGGCTTTATAGCAAGAGACATTTTCTAGCCGAGTAATCTACCCTCGTGACGATATCAACCTGCCACCAAGATCATGCGATTTGGCACCATTAGACATTTTTATAAACTCTTGAGCATAATAAAATCAACAACCCTCTATTTATGGGTAAGATAACGCCCAATATGTGTCAAAAAGTGGTCGAAAATTACGTCAAAGAAACAATGTTTGTAACAGTTGATGTGTAGGTCATTTATTTGGCCTTTAGTTTTTCACCCATAATGTTAACGTTCAAACTCTATAAATAAAAGGATCTTGTAAATATACGATAAATCTCTGAAAAATCCTATTTCCACCAATACCCTATATTTAGTTTTTTTTGCAAGTATTTTTACAGGTCCCACCGGTTGTATGATGATTAAAATCTACTGTTCGCTATAAATCATACGCCCCATAACTTTTTTTCCTCATATGTCACTGACTGCCTTCGTGGTGCAATGTTATTGCATCGTACACATAAAAAAATTCTGCACAATTCTATATAATCCTTCAAACTGAAAAGTAATAAAAGCAAATCCGAAATTGTTTGGTAACCGCCGACCCAAAAGCTTTCTCAACTTCCTCTGAAAGGGAAATCATATTTCCTAAAAAAACAACACCAACCATTGTACCGACAAACATTCATAATCCAATTTTAGAATGTAAATATTTGGAAAGCAATAGCGCACTGTGACGGTCTGTAAGTAAATAAACGTAAATCGTTGTTGGGAAACATTTTCATCAAATAACGCGATAAATTGTAAAAAATCCTTGTTTTTTCTTTTATATTCTAGGGAAAAATAAAAAAAAATAATTGTGCAACTCAGTTAAAAGCAGTTGCATGACTACCACTGCATGTTGTCTACTTTTGTTTATATAAATGTTGAAAACCGAACAAAAACCTAAAAGAATCAACTAAACGGAACGGAAGAAATGCAATGTGAATTCTCCAATGACTGATTGTCAAATCAATGCAATGCAAATTGCTCAAAAAGCAAGAAGGAATCTGGTATGGTTTTTTATCTTTCCTACGTTGGCAAAGTATAGTTTGGTTTTGTAGCAGTTGCTAAATGTTGTTTTTTTCCTGCTGACCTTTACAGTTTCACCCGATGAGTAATTGCTCCATTTGAAAATAAATTTTGTAATTGACCAAAAAGAAAATGTCTGTTGGCCAAGAGAGATATTAAAGGAATGCAAAATAGCAATGCCCACAATACTAGGGAAAAAAACATCAGAAGATGCGTTTATTGCCTAGAGGTTTTTTTAAAGCATAATTTTTAAAAGAACCAACAGGTGTGGATTTTTTTAAGAATATTTTTTCCAAAGTACCAATTAGGGTGGATTTTTTTTAAGAATATTTTTTCCAAAGGACCAATAGGCGTGGATTTTTTAAAGAATATTTTTTCCAAAGGAACAATAGGCGTGGATTTTTTAAAGAATATTTTTTCCAAAGGACCAATAGGCGTGGATTTTTTAAAGAATATTTTTTCAAAAGGACCAATAGGCGTGGATTTTTTAAACAATATTTTATCAAAGGACCAATAGGCGTGGATTTTTTAAACAATATTTTTATCAAAGGACCAATAGTCGTGGATTTTTTAAACAATATTTTTATCAAAGGACCAATAGGCGTGGATTTTTTAAAGAATATTTTTTCCAAAGGAACAATAGGCGTGGATTTTTTAAAGAATATTTTTTCCAAAGGACCAATAGGCGTGGATTTTTTACAGAATATTTTTTCCAAAGGACCAATAGGCGTGGATTTTTTAAAGAATATTTTTTCCAAAGGACCAATAGGCGTGGATTTTTTAAAGAATATTTTTTCCAAAGGACCAATAGGCGTGGATTTTTTAAAGAATATTTTTTCCAAAGGACCAATAGGCGTGGATTTTTTAAAGAATATTTTTTCCAAAGGACCAATAGGCGTGGATTTTTTAAAGAATATTTTTTCCAAAGGACCAATAGGCGTGGATTTTTTAAAGAATATTTTTTCCAAAGGACCAATAGGCGTGGATTTTTTAAAGAATATTTTTTCCAAAGGACCAATAGGCGTGGATTTTTTAAAGAATATTTTTTCCAAAGGACCAATAGGCGTGGATTTTTTAAAGAATATTTTTTCCAAAGGACCAATAGGCGTGGATTTTTTAAAGAATATTTTTTCCAAAGGACCAATAGGCGTGGATTTTTTAAAGAATATTTTTTCCAAAGGACCAATAGGCGTGGATTTTTTAAAGAATATTTTTTCCAAAGGACCAATAGGCGTGGATTTTTTAAAGAATATTTTTTCCAAAGGACCAATAGGCGTGGATTTTTTAAAGAATATTTTTTCCAAAGGACCAATAGGCGTGGATTTTTTAAAGAATATTTTTTCCAAAGGACCAATAGGCGTGGATTTTTTAAAGAATATTTTTTCCAAAGGACCAATAGGCGTGGATTTTTTAAAGAATATTTTTTCCAAAGGACCAATAGGCGTGGATTTTTTAAAGAATATTTTTTCCAAAGGACCAATAGGCG
>NW_026874537.1:0-164115 GCF_032173495.1 Musca vetustissima
GCATACATTTTAACTAATAATTGAAAATCACAACAGAGGTCAATAAAAAGTATTATTTTTATACAAATCTAAATTAAACAACCCCATTGTACAAAATATCGAAAATTGGGAGGTCCTTTATATGGGTGCTTTGCCTAAACGTGGACCGAACTTGAGCTGCCTGCAGACAAAACACAACTCTATGCAAAATTTTGGCGACATATCTCAATTCGTTTAGAGGTTTGAGCTATTACAACAGACCATGAGTTATAAACGGAAAAAAACAAAATAATTATGCCCTCCATATTATGGGGAGGGTATTAAAATGTACAAATGTACCCTGTTTTTGATCCTAGGGGTAAGTCGGAACACATATAGACACAGATTACATATTTAATTTAGTCCAATTTCATGTGAAGTCCTTCAAAAATGCGATGTATGTTAGGATGCATCACTTGAATATAGCAAAGTGGTAAAGGGTATTATATAGTCGGTCCCGTCCGACTTTACTTACCTTACTGGTTCAAATATGAATTATGTTAAAAAAATATGCAAATTCTACTCACGTCAGTTGAAAAGTCCCCAGATTGTTTGGCAAAAATTGGGTTCTTGGCATATAGTGCTCACCCACAAAGTCGTCAAAATATTGTTCATAATTAATTTTATAATATGATGCGAACGTCCTACCAAATTTTGCCCAATATTTGGACCAAACCTGTATAACCTACACAACTATGTTGTTAGGGTATTATAGCTTTGTGCAGCCCCAAGAGTTTGTAACGCCGCGAAATATTGGTCATAGACCCAACTTTCCGTCCGTCTGTCCATTAAAATTTGTAAACACGATACAGGCCACAGTTATGGACCAATCTTCACGAAATTTTGTATGTAGGATGAGTTCTGGCTAATGAAGATCCCCATTGTTTATGGTAAAGATCTGTTATTATTTAGAGGATGAAATGGACCAAAAACTTTATTTTTGTCAATTTTCTGGTCACTCCAGAGGCTGCAATTATGGCCCAAACATCGCGATTCTTTTCACGGAGAAGTGGATCGGCCAAAATAATAACCATGCCTGTTTTAATAAAGATCGATCAACACTTAGCGGGTTAAATGGACCCTGACTTTTGTGTGGAAAATCACAAAATTTGTATTATATAGCGTATATATTTACCCCTGAGGGACATAGACACGAGAAGTTGATAGTATGTATATCCAAGAGGAATGGTTGACCTTTAATTTGATACCAATTATATTGTCGTATGTACTCGGATGTGGGAGTTACACTTAAATATTTTCAGGTGCTTACGTATTCATATATTATTTAGTAGCCCATTACCACATTAGATGGCGGAAAAATAGCACTGATCACATTGAAATTTTCCATGAGGATCCAGGTATCAAGGACAATGGCTATAATTTTCGGTGATGATCAGAAAATAATTTTGGGATGAAGTGGATCGCAAACGAAAGTTTTTTTTGTTTTTTTTTATACCCTTCACCACACTGTGGTACAGGTTATTATGTCTTTGTGCATATGTTTGTAACAGGCAAAAGGAAACGAGATAGACCCATGGTTCCTTTTGAGAATATGCATAGAATCACTTTGTAAGTCGATTTAAGCATGCCCGTCCGTCCGTCTGTCTGTCTATCCATGTATTTTTGTGAGCAAAGTACAAGTCGCATTTATGATCCGAATTGGATGAAATTTGGCACAGCTCATTTGTTTGACCCAAAGACGAACCCTATTGAAATTGGAAAAAATCGGTTCAGATTTAGATATAGCTCCCATATATAGTTTCGTCCGATATCATGTAAATAGTGCAGCAAAATCCCTATATATCTTTCGATTTGCACGAAATTTGGCATAACGTACTGAATTGAGCCTAGAGTGATGTCTGCCAAGTTTCGTGAAAATCGGTCCAGATTTAGATATAGCTCCCATATATAGTTTCGTCCGATTACATGTAATTGGTGCACCAAAGTCCCTATATATCTTTCGATTTGCACGAAATTTGGCACAACGTACTAAATTAAGACTAGAATGATATGTGCAAAGTTTCGTGAAAATCGGTTCAGATTTAGATATAGCTCCCATATATAGCTTTGCCCGATTTTAGGTAAATTGTCCACTAAAGTCCTTGGAAATCTTTTGGCTTGCACGAAATTTGGCAGAGCGTAATAAATAAGGTCTAGAATGATGTGTGCAAAGTTTCGTGAAAATCGGTTCAGATTTAAATATAGCTCCCATATATAGCTTCGCCCGATTTTAGGTGAATAGTCCACTATAGTCCCTGGAAATCTTTTGATGGGCACGAAATTTGGTACAGAGCTGTGAATAAGATCGAGAATGATGTCTGCCAAGTTTCGTGAAAATCGGTTCAGATTTATATATAGCTCCCATATGTTTTTTCATCCGATTTAAGGTAATTGGTGCACCAAAGACCCTATATATCTTTCGATTTGCACGAATTTGGGTATAGGATACTGAATTAAGTCTAGAATTATGTTGCTAATCTTCGTGAAAAGATCCATAGCTAGGCCGATATAGCTTTATAACAAAACGCGTCGTCTGTTAGGATACATATGTAAAATATACCCAAAGTGGTGAAGGGTATCATATAGTCGGCCCAGTCCGACTTTACTACTACCTTACCGAATATCAAAATATAACACACCGTGAACGGAATCTGGAAGAGTAATTAGAAGGGCTGTACTGAAGAGGGTGCAAATATCGCGAAATATTACCCTAGCTCAGAATATAAAACCACCGAATGTTTGATTTTCGTGGAAGTTGTGTAGGGTATCATATGGTCGGCCCGTCCTACTATACTGCTCCGCTCACTGGTTAAATATCATATGACGCAGAAGGAATGTCAAAATTTCATCTAATCTTTGCCTATTGTAATATCAAAAGCTATCATATTATCAAAACTAGATCAAGTCCACTTCAACTGTTACCTCCCCCATAAAGGGTCAAAATCTTTTTAATTTGTTGATCAAATCCAAGTTGTGCACATCGTAATATTTTTACCGAACCTAGATCAAATTCTAATATATGGCCCATAAATCCACACCTTCTGGTACCTCCCCAACAAAGGGTACATTACACATAAATCAGTATTAGTGTATACTACATACGTGTGTCATAGGCTGGCGTTATATATATGTCGACAACACTTTTTATTTATTATTCATTATTTTAACCTTGAAATGTCTAACCAACAAAAATATGTTTTAATAATCTGTGTTATGATATATTTTAAATGTTTAAAGTTTTCCCCGTGTTATTGTCTGTGTCTTAAGTCTTTTGTTTTCTCATTTATCCAGAAATACATTCAAAAAAATATTGACATAGGAAAATAACAAAATATTTCAAATAACTATACGCATTTTTTCCATTACTACATTACCAGTTAATCGCATAGCCGATTACTTTGTCTTTGTTGTTGTTGTTATTTTCCAATCGCAGTTACTTTAATAAACTGCCAAATTACAATGTCATATTCGAGACAAACAAACAGGCGACATACAGACAGACAGCTAAACCAAAAAACATATTTTGTCATTATGCCATTAAGGCATGTTGATGTAACCAAAATGTTTGAGAGCGTGTACGGACATATGTTGCATGTCCGAATGTGTCCACTGATATAGACTATTTGTGAGCAGCAGCGGACCGTGAATTGTGCAAAAATAATCATCAACACTTTGGTGGTTTTTATTTTAGCAGCCGCACCAGCACCTCCGTCACCATGCAGGGAAATATAAACAATCACCTCCCTACCTTGAAATGAAGTTTATGAACGATTTACTTGCCACCTGCAAGCCACTTACACGGCTTACACGAATACATACATAAACATATGTGGAGGTTGCCCATGTGTGCCGAAGTTGTGGCGTTGGTGCATATCCAGCATACGCTTAGGTTTGCGGTAGTCGTCGCGTGGCATTGCTCTTGGCCATCAACTCGCTGCCATGAAGTTTTGCATAGTTGCCATGGTTTTGGGTGACCAAATAGTTGGCAAGAAACCGGAAAGGATTTTTCTATTTCGCTTGCAAGTTGTTGTATTTCTGCCTCCCTGGCTGTAGTTGTTGTTGTTTTTCTTCATTGTAATCCAACTCTTTGACATAAACCATTATATAATAATTGTAAATTGAAGTCAAGTCAAATGCCTGCAATAACTGACAAAACTATAAAATGTGGACTACTGGTTTTAATTGGCCATGGGGATATGGACCATGTGTTGGTGTATATATATGCTCAGCGGATATGTTAGGGAAGAGGTTTGATGTTGTTGTCGTCGCATTGTTTATTTTTTTTTTTTTTTTTTGCGAAATGAGAGAGAGTGTAAAATATTTTAATTGTTTAACTGCTGCGTATTAATAGAAGGGCGGCCGTTTTTCACTGTATGTCATGACTAACTGGGCTGCAGTGTTCGGATATTGGAATCAAACAATGTTTTCTTATAAAGTAAATAGGATAATAGCATAGACGAAATTTTATATTGTTATATGTTGTAAGTGTTGTTGTCTGGTTATATTTTTTATTTCCTTAGTGTAGGGGAAATATTTTAATATCATCGTATTTAATTACTTTGCAGTTTATGGTATACAAGTTTTTATAGAGAAAAATAGAGTTATACGATAATAGCATATCATATAAATAAGCATATATGGAAAAAAGGTGGAATATTTTGGACATGGTTCTGCATTGAAATTTTCATAAATCGTTCGGAATATATATATATATATATATTGGGCTATGTTGGGTTGGGAACTTAAAGATTCCAAAAATTATGTGAAGCACATGGGGAAATGTAAAATTATCTACAAAGATATTTTACATATTTTAATGTTGAATATTTTCTACTAGCATATGCCCGCCACTTCGTTAGCAAATGTAGGAAATATTTAAACATGTATTAACATATTATTTTATTTTCAAAGTAAACAGCATATGTCAGAAAAAAAAACAATCCACACATTAATATCGACTATAAAATAAATTTGAGAACCATTTAGTACCAAACCTAAAGGTTCACCCAAATCCAAATTTTCCATTTAGCATTATTTCCATAATTACCATCTTCAACCATCCAACAAAACTTCATGCATACTCCATTCCTACATCCCTACAATGATTCCAAATTCAAATTTCAACTCTGTTGGTCCACCCACAATTTAAATTGTATTGAATTTAGTACACAGTAGTATTCTAAATCCAAGTTTCAGGATTCCAACTCCATAGGTTCACCCACAATTTAAATTGTACCAAATCTTGTACACAGTAATACCAATTACAAAACTTCCTATATACCCCAATCCTATTGCACTAAATTGAGTACACAGTAGTACTTATTTCCAAAACCTCTTTCCTACCCCAAATCTACACTCCCACAGTCATCCTTAATCCAAGTTTCAGGATTCCAACACTATCGGCTCACCCACAATTCAAATTGTACCAAATTTAGTACACAGTAGTACGAATTTCAAAAACTTCCTACATACTTCAATCTTACACCTCAACAGTGATCCTGAATCCAATTTTCATGATTCTAGCTCTATTGGTTCACCTAAAATTCAAATTGTACCAAATTTAGTACCATTTCGTACCCATAAGTATTAATTTGTTAAACTGAATCCTGACCCTAATCCTACATCCCTACAATGATCCTAACTCAAAATTTAAAACTCCAAATTTTCGAAAACTACGTACATATCCTAATGCTACACTCCGACAGTAATGTTACTTTCAATTTTCAGGATTCCAGCTCGATTTGTACCTTCAAATCAAATATGTACCAGATATAGTACTTTTCGTACACATGAGTACACGCTTTCCAAACTCTCCTCATATCGACCGTACTTCTCAACCTTAATTTGCATTCCAAATTTCAAGTTTTTAGCTCATTCCATTCACATGCTACGAAATTGTTCCAAATTTAGTACATTTCAGAACTTTTCGGATACTCATAGTTCGAATTTCCAAAAAGTCCTTTGCTACATATATTCTACACCCTCAATCCAAATTTCAGAGTTCTAGCTCTACTGGTTCGCCAAATACAAATGGTATCACATTTAGTACTTTTCGTACCGTTCTAGTACGAATTTCCAAAAACCCGTCTTTATCTGACACCTTTGGACTTAAAATTTCAAGATTCTAGCTTCAGCCGTTTCGTCTGGGCGTTGATGAATCGTTAAATCAGTCAGTCAATCAATTTACTCTTTTATTAGTATAGATAGAGATGTTTATCGCTCTTTATAAACGTTCGAACCATTATGATGATTTGTTCGAACCATTATGATGATTTGGCGCAGATTGAAAATGTGGTCAATGGTGGATTTGCCAGGCCTGAAGCCGCATTGGTATGGTCCAATAATGTCATTGACCATTGGCTTCAGTCGTTCACACAATACGCTGGATTGCACTTTATATGTGATGTGAAGGAAACTTATTCCTTATTTTTTGTGCACGGGATTCAGGATACTAAGGTTCCAATCATTGAGCATTCCTCTAGCCAAATTTTACTAATCAGCTGGTGCATGTTCCCGACCACCAGCCTTAAATAGTTCGGCTGGTAACCCATTATTGTTCTTCAGCTGGGGTATCTTCTTTACCGCCATTTTCTTCACCTTGTGTATATCGAGATGCTTGAATCTGGTGCTGCTAATTACCATGTTTTTGCTGCCTCGAAGTTATGGAGGCTAAACTTCCCGACGGTGGGGGCAAAAATATTTTCCCTTCTGATTTTTGCATTAAAATCTCATATGCTTTTTATATGTCTTTGGTAGGCTCATCTTTGTCTTCCGTCGGAACATGGGCACAAATAAGACTGATGTAGAAGAACTTCAATTTTATACTGAATCTGGAGACGACGCCTCTTTTTCTTCAGTTAATCATAAATCCGCAACCAAATTCATGTCTTGTTTCATGCCAGCTATAATACAAATCGTAATCATCTGATTTACTTAGTACTTTCTCTTTCCATTGCATTTCCTGTAAGGCAATAATATCGGCTTTGTACTTAAGAGATTTAGTGTGGAAATGGAAAATTATTTCATGCAATTTTTCCATAAATAACGGTTTTTATGAAAATACATCGACTTTGAAGTGGCCATATAATTAAAACATTGTGTAATTTTTTACTTTACTGCATTTTTTTTTTAATATTTTTTAAAAAAGCTCTTTAATTTAGTTAAATTATGTAAACTAAGCACCGATAAAATCATTTACTGATAAAAATTTTTGAAAAAAATCTGTAAAATCTATCAAATTGCCAAAAATTTGTACAGTACACCTTACATTCAGAAAATAACCCTTATTATAGAAAATAAAGGTCCGAATGCACCAGAAATTGCTAGAATTAGTAAAAAACAATAAATAATTCTCAAAATAAATAAATATTTGAAATAAAAACTTAAAAAATGGGAATTAACCTAAAGGAACGATTCAATTTCAATAGCCTTTATTGAAGAAGGCCGGAATATTTTTGCAGTATGTGAGGAAATATCGATTGATATTGGCATTTATTACATCAAATCGATTGTTCGAGTAGTACAGAATATATTTTATCAAAAAATATACCAGTCACAACAGAAAGAACAGAGATCAATGCCTATGTTGACGAGTAAAAGATTCCGCCACACAGCAGCATTTTTGATGCTCAACACAAGACTTTAAATATTTGTCAAATTGTAAAATTTTTCTTTCTTTTAGGCTAAAATAGATTAAATGGGCATTATTCTCTCCAAAAAATATTATTTTGGAAAAATATTGTCATGTTCAATAGATTTGAAGGGTCAAGAGTTAACCATCAAACATGCTGCTGTGTACCAGAAACGTTTTCTCGTCAACATAGGTGTTGATCTCTGTTCGTTCTGTTGTGACTGATAAATTTTTTGATTAAATATATTCTGTACTACTCGAACAATCGATTTGATATAATAAATACCAATATCAATCGATATTTTCTCACATACTGCAAAAATATTCCGGCCTTCTTCAGTAAAGGCTATTGAAATTGAATCGTTCCTTTAGGTTAATTCCCATTTTTTGAGTTTTTATTTCAAATATTTATTTATTTTGAGAATTATTTATTGTTTTTTACTAATTCTAGCAATTTCTGGTGCATTCGGACCTTTATTTTCTATAATAAAGGTGATTTTCTGAATGTTAGGTGTACTGTACAAATTGTTGGCAATTTTGATAGATTTTACAGATTTTTTTCAAAAATTTTTATCAGTAAATGATTTTATCGGTGCTTAGTTTACATAATTTAACTAAATTAAAGAGCTTTTTTAAAAAATATTAAAAAAAAAATGCAGTAAAGTAAAAAATTACACAATGTTTTAATTATATGGCCACTTCAAAGTCGATGTATTTTCATAAAAACCGTTATTTATGGAAAAATTGCATGAAATAATTTTCCATTTCCACACTAAATCTCTTAAGTGCAGTATATCGAAGTGTTCTGAATTAAAAAATTTTCAAAAATACTTCAAACGAATCGAGGGCTGATCAAAAAATGTTTACCACAGTAAATGTTTTAATTCTGTGGCCACCACTGTATATTCATGATCAGCGTAAAGTTCTATGACGATTTAGCCATATGCGTTTATCCGTCTGTCTCTTGTAATCACTCTAGCCTCTAAACGAATTGAGATAGATCGCCAAAATATTGCATAGATTCGTCTTTTGTCTGCAGGCAGGCAAAGTTCATAGCACCCATCGCTCCCTCCAATTGTCGGTATTTTGGGGTTCTTGAGAGCTTTTTCAACTGTATTCGCTGAAATTTGGTACATTGGATTCTTATGGGTATCAATTGTACCCACTAAAAATTATAAATATAGGTCCAATTTTCTGATAGTCTCAAATTTTCAGTATTTTGGGGGTTTTGAGAGTATTTCTCGACTGTGTTGGCTGTAATTTAGTACTTTGAGTTATTATTGGGTAGCAAATCTCTCCATAAAAAAATTATGAAAAATTTTAATAGTGTTGGCGGGTTATTTGGGATACCATTTGTATTTTGTTTTTGCAAAATAGTCAGGCTTAATCCCAGTTTGTTGTTTTTATAAAAAAAACCAGTGAGCGGAGCAGTATAGTCGGACGGGGCCGACCATGCGATACCCTACACAACTACCACGAACTCTAACTTTCTGAGGATGTTTATTCCGAGTCTGAGTAATATTTCGTGACATTTGCCCCCTCTTGTCCGATTAGAGGTTAACAACACCTCTTCCTTACTTTTTTCGAATATTCAGTACAGTCCTTCTAATTACTTGTCCAGATTACCTTCACGGTGGGTTGTGTTGTGATTTTCGGATTATACTCTACTCGAAAACACACAAAAAATTATGTTTTCGGTCCATTTCATCCCAAAATTTTAATCTGATCATCACCGAAAATTATAGGCGTTGTTCTTGACCATAACTGAAACTTCATGAAAAATTTCAAAGCCATCAGCGCGATATTTCTCCCTCTAATGTGGTAATGGGTTACTGAATAATATCTGAATACGTAAGCACCTGTAAATATTTGACTGTAACTCCCACATCTGAGTAGATACATCACTATATTTGGTATCAATTTAAAGGCCAACCACTCCTCTTGGATGTGCTATCAACTCCTGGGGTCTACATACTCCAGGAGTAAATATATATGCCATAGAATACAAATTTTGTCATTTTTCACACAAAAGTCAGGGTCAATTTGACCCGCTAAATATTGACCGATCTTTATCAAAACATGCATGCTTATTCTCTGGCCCGATCCCCTTCTCCATGCAAAAATTCGCGGTGTTTGGGCCATAATTGCGGCCTCTGGAGCGACCAGAAAAACCGACAAAAATTTAGTATTTGGTCCATTTCATCCCCTAAATATTAACAGATCTTTTCCAATAGGGGTCTTCATTGGCCAGAACCCATCCTACATGCAAAATTTCGTGAAGATTGGTCCATAACTGTGGCCTGTATCGTGTTTACAAATTATAATGGACAGACGGACGGACGGACACACATGTCTAGATCGACTCAGCTAGTCGAGATATGACGATCGGTATACTTAAAGGTGGGTCTAGGACCAATATTTCGCGGCGTTACAAACATTTGGGGCTGCACAAAGCTATAATACCCTGACAACATAGTTGTGTAGGGTATAAAAACTATTTATTAGTGGGGAATGTATGACATTGTCCGCCGAGGGGTAAGGCAGGGAAGACTATAGTTTCGGATCTCGCCACTGATCCTCATCAGTTCCCTTAGCAAAAATAATTGAGATAGACCCATGGTTCCTTTTGAGAATATGCATAGAATCACTTTCTAAGTCGATTTATGCATGTCCGTCCGTCCGTCCGTCCGTCTGTCCGTCTGTCTGTCTGTCCATGTTAAATTGTAAACAAAGTACAGGTCGCATTTATGATCCGAATTGGATGAAATTTGGCATAGGTCACTTATTCGGCCCAAGGACGAACCCTATTGAAATTGGGAAAAATCGGTTCAGATTTAGATATAGCTCCCATATATATATTTAACCGATTTAATGTAAACGGTCCCTATATATCTTTCGATCTGCACGAAATTTGGTACAGGCTAATCATTTAGGCCTATAATGATGTCTGCCAATTTTCGTGAAAATCGGTCCAGATTTAGATATAGCTCCCATATATAGTTTCGTCCGATTTCATGTAAATGGTGCCCCTAAGTCCCTATATATCTTTTGATTTGTACGAAATTTGGCATAACGTACTGAAGTAAGCCTAGAGTGATGTCTGCCAAGTTTCGTGAAAATCGGTCCAGATTTAGATATAGCTCCCATATATAGTTTCGTCCGATTTCATACAAATGGTGCCCCAAAGTCCCTATATATCTTTTGATTTGCACGAAATTTGGCATAACGTACTGAATTAAGCCTAGAGTGATGTCTGGCAATTTTCGTGAAAATCGGTCCAGATTTAGATATAGCTCCCATATATAGTTTCGTCCGATTTCATGTAAATGGTGCCCTAATGTTCTTATATATCTTTCGATTTGCACGAAATTTGGTATAACGTACAGAATTGAGCCAAGAATGATGTCTGCCAAGTTTCGAGAAAATCGGTCCAGATTTAGATATAGCTCCCATATATAGCTTCGTCCGATTACATGTAAATGGTGCACCAAAGCCCCTATATATCCTTCGATTTGCACGAAATTTGGCATAACGTACTTAATTGAGCCCAGAATGATGTCTGCCAAGTTTCGAGAAAATCGGTCCAGATTTAGATATAGCTCCCATATATAGTTTCGTCTGATTTCATGTAAATGGTGCCCTAATGTTCTTATATATCTTTCGATTTCCACGAAATTTGGTATAACGTACTGAATTGAGCCTAGAATGATGTCTGCCAAGTTTCGAGAAAATCGGTCCAGATTTAGATATAGCTCCCATATATAGCTTCGTCCGATTACATGTAAATGGTGCACCAAAGTCCATATATATCCTTCGATTTGCACGAAATTTGGCATAACGTACTTAATTGAGCCCAGAATGATGTCTGCCAAGTTTCGAGAAAATCGGTCCAGATTTAGATATAGGTCCCATATATAGTTTCGTCCGATTACATGTAAATGGTGCACCAAAGTCCCTATATATCCTTCGAGGTGCACGAAATGTGGCATAACGTACTTAA
The DNA here is from genome assembly GCF_032173495.1 of Musca vetustissima. NCBI lineage: Eukaryota > Metazoa > Arthropoda > Insecta > Diptera > Muscidae > Musca > Musca vetustissima. The sequence continues at coordinate 11,649 of NW_026874537.1, forward strand.
TTGAGCCCAGAATGATGTCTGCCAAGTTTCATGAAAATCGGTCCTGATTTAGATATATCTTCCATATATAGTTTCGTCCGATTTCATGTAAATGGTGCCCAAAGTCCCTATATATCTTTTGATTTGCACGAAATTTGGTACAGCCTAATCATTTAGGCCTAGAATGATGTCTGCCAAGTTTCGTGAAAATAGGTCAAGATTTACATATAGCTCCCATATATAGTTTCGTCCGATTTCATGTAAATGGTGCACCAAAGTCCATATATATCCTTCGATTTGCCCGAAATTTGGCATAACGTACTGAATTGAGTCTAGAATGATGTCTGCCAAGTTTCGTGAAAATCGGTCCAGATTTCTATATAGCTCCCACATATAGTTTCGTCCGATTTCATGTAAATGTTGCACCAAAGTCCCTATATATCTTTCGTTTTGCACAAAATTTGGCATAACGTACTGAATTGAGCCTAGAGTGATGTCTGCGTTGTTTCGTGAAAATCGGTCCAGATTTAGATATAGCTCCCTTTTATTATAGATTGATTTTAAGTAATTGACGCACCAAGAACCAATAGGAACAAAACGTTCTGAAATTAGTCTAACCTTCTGTCACAAGTTTGTTTGAAATCGCTTAATATTTGGATAGAGCTTCCATATATATTTTCGCCCGATTTCAAGTAAATTGGGCATCAAACTCCTCATGTTAGTCAGTTTGACATCAAATTTTGCACAACGTACAAAATTGAGCATAGAATTATGTAGTTGCGTTTTCTAGAAGTACAGACATAGCCCAACGGATGACCCATTTATATTTGTTTGAAGTCGATTTACATACTTTATGGATAGATCTACGTAGATTAACATTTAGATAAATATCACATATTTTATTTCATCCAATTTCATGCTAATAGTCCAGTTTAATATACCTATAGCGGTTAAGGGTATCATATAGTCGGCCCCGTCCGACTTTACTACTTTCCTTACTGGTTTTGTGCATATGTTTGTAACATGCAAAAATAATCGAGATAGACCCATGGCTCCTTTTGAGAATATGCATAGAATCACTTTTTGAGTCGATTTAAGCTCGAAATTTGGCACAGCGTAGCAAATTAGGTCTAGAATGATGTGTGTAAAGTTGCCTGAAAATCGGTTCAGATTTATATATAGCTCCCACATATACTTTCGTCAGATTTAATGTAAATGGTGCACCAAAGTCCCTATATATCTTTCGATTTGCTCGAAATTTGGCACAGCGTAGCAAATTAGGTCTAGAATGATGTGTGTTAAGTTTCCTGAAATCGGTTCAGATTTAGATATAGCTTCTATATCTGACCAAATGAACAATTTAGTATCGGTTGCAGAATGACGTGTTTATGGTTCCAATTTCATTTTACTGGTCCTTTAAAAATGCGACTTCTGTTAGGATTCATCTGTTGAATATACTCAAAGTGGTGAAGGGTATCATATAGTCGGCCCCGTCCGACTTTACTACTTTCCTTACTGGTTTTTTGTTGGGATATTCTCCCCAGAAGCTATTAATAGCTTCTTTACAAAAAACCATTCAAACCCAAATGTCTCTTGTGACAATTCGAAGTTCTTACGTTACCAGCGATACGACCCCAATGAGAAGTTCGTTTCGTTGGCGCCTGACTTCGTGGTCAACAAGGCATTTACAGACAACTACAATACATTTCCCACTGCTATGTGTCGTCACTTTGTGACGAATGCACATAACGTTGTTGTTGGTATTGCTAGTTAAGCAATAAACCAGTATGACCGTGCCTCGTCTACAACTTCAGTAGTGTTGGCGGGTTATTTGGGATACCATTTGCATTTTGTTTTTGCAAAATAGTCAGGCTTAATCCCAGTTTGTTGTTTTTATAAAAAAAAAAAAAAAAAAAATTCAGATGGCCCCCATATAAGGGTACCCTCCAATTTTTCGGTATTTATACCCTTCACCACACTGTGGTAAGGGTATTATGTCTTTGTGCATATGTTTGTAACAGGCAAAAATAATCGAGATAAACCCATGGTTCCTTTTGAGAATATGCATAGAATCACTTTCTGAGTCGATTTATGCATGTCCGCCCGTCCGTCCGTCTGTCCATGTATTTTTGTTAACAAAGTACAGGTCGCATTTATGATCCGATTTGGATGAAATTTGGCACAGGTCACTTAATTGGCCCAAGGACGAACCCTATTGAAATTGGAGAAAATCGATCCACGTTTAGGCATAGCTCCCATATAAGGGTACCCCCAATTTTTCGGTATTTTGAGGTTCTTGATCGCATTTTTCGACCGAATTCGCTGAAATTTAGTACTTTGTGTTCTTATTGGGTAACAAATCTCCCTACCAAAAATTATAAATAAATGTCCATTTTTTCGGATAGCCCCCATATAAGGGTACACCCAAATTTTCGGTATTTTTGAGGTTCTTGAGCGCGTTTTTTAACTGAATTCGCTGAAATTTGGTACTTTAAGGTCTTATTGGGTAGCAAATCTCTCTACCAAAAATTATAAATAAAGGTCCAATTTTTCGGATAGCCCCCACATAAGATTACCCCCAATTTTCGGTAATTTGGGGGTTTTGATCGCATTTTTCGACCGAATTCGCTGAAATTTGGTATTTTGTGTTATTATTGGGTAGCAAATCTCCCTACCAAACATTATAAATAAAGGTCCATTTTTTCGGAAAGCCCCCATATAAGGGTACCCCCAATTTTCGGTATTTTCGGGTTCTTGGGCTCGTTTTATAACTGAATTCTTTGAAATGTTGTACATTGGGTTCTTATTGGGTACCAAATTACTCCACTAAAAATTATAAATATAGGTCCAGTTTTTCTGGTAGTCCCCATATAACGGTACCCCCAAATTTTTGGTATTGATCGTATTTTGTCTGTCCATGTATTTTTGTGAACAAAGTACATGTCGCATTTATGATCCGATTTGGATGAAATTTGGCACAGGTCACTTGTTTGGCCCAAGGACGAACCCTATTGAAATTGGGAAAAATCGGTTCAGATTTAGATATAGCTCCCATATATATTTTCGTACGATTTAATATAGATGCTGCACCATAGTCCCTATATATCTCTCGATTTGCACGAGATTTGGCACAGCGTAATGAATTAGGTCTAGAATAATGTGTGTTAAGTTTACTGAACATCGGCTCAGATTTAGATATAGCTCCCATATATATTTTCGTCCGATTTAGTATAAATGGTACGCCAAAGTCCCTATATATCATTCGATTTGCACGAAATTTGGCACAGCGTGATTTATTAGGTCTAGAATGATATGTGTTAAGTTTCTTGAAAATCGGTTCAGATATAGATATAGCTCCCATATATATTTTCGTCCGATTTAATGTAAATGGTGCTCCAAAGTCTCTTAATATCTTTCGGTTTGCACGAAATTTGGCACAGCGTGATGAATTAGGTCTAGAATCATGTTTGTTAAGTTTCCTGAAATCGGTTCAGATATAGCTTCAGATATAGAATTGAAAAAAATTAGTATCGGTTGATATAGCTTCAGATATAGAAATAAAAAATTTTGCATATCACCTCATATAATGATAACTACATTCTATATAACTATTCCTATACGATGCAATCAATATTGTTCCCGCTTTATACAATTTTTTATACAATTTATTTATACAATTTTATTTTGCAATGAAAATTTTCATATTGAACCTGCAGCTTCCACCCAACCCCCCGAAATAAAACTTGTTTAGGTTGGTGATGGCCTCATATAACTGTGCCCCATAAATGGCAGTAATTTGGGAATGTTCCACTCTAGTCGTCAACACTTTTTGATGTTCTTAGGAAAAATCTCCGTTAAAAATTGATGAAATTTGTACTTGGTGTACATTATGGGTTACATAAATCGGTTTGTAGGTTCTAGGTATATTGACAAAAATGGGTCTACACCTAGGGTGGAGTGTACCCAAAATTCGGTCCGGCCGAACTTAACACTTTTTCACTTGTTCTCATTAACATCCCAGTCTATGTTTCCCTTCCATACATATTTAAAAGCCATTATAATTTGTTTTTACTTTTACTTTTAAATTTAAGCTTGAAATTAAATCAAAGACTTTCATTGACCACAAAAAGCTTATCAACTTAATAATGAAGTTTGAAGACAAAAGCTTTTTTGGTAACATTAACCAAAAAGACTTTCACCGATATGAACAGGGAAAAAATTAAATCACAAGAAAAAAATTAAAACACATAAAAACTGTTATACAAAGCTTCGCGATATGAGATATAGATGTCGCCGTGTGTAATAATTCGAAACGTTTAACACCATTTAAATAATGTAAATAACGAACAACAACAGCAGCAACAAAAACAACAACCATTTAATGACCAGCATAACAACAATGAATGGACTTGAATGAATGAATTTTCATTGTTATTAAGTATTTACTTGGTAAGTAATTGAGTAATTACTATTTTAGCTATTAGATGATGTGTTGAGGGTATTTTTTTTTCTCCGGCTCTCGTGCATAAAATTTAAATTTGTTGAGGTTTTTTTGTTTAGTCCACTGGTCGATTGTATTGCCACACAGTACATCTGTTCACGACGTACTGGCCGATGGATGAATATTTCCAATTATAGTTTGTCGTATTGTTGTATCTTGGGTCTATTGTTTTGTTCGTTTGTTTGTCCGTTTCTACTAACCATCATCAATGCATCTATCTTTCGCAGTCTCTCTGAGGAAGTCATAAAACTGTTATATGTTGCAATAAATTTGTTCCAATCACACATTTCTATGCCTGTATCTATAACTAGCTATAATTTTGTGGTAAATGTACAAAAAACAATAATTTTTGTTTTCGAACAATGCCACAGCAGTCATAAGATGTTGTATATTTGTCATAGAGGTTTGGTTAGGGGGATTGGGATTGGAGGGTATCTGAAATGTTCAGATCTACTCAACATTATAACATATTGACTCGTGCCAAAAGTAGCTACAAACATACATACCGATTTTTTTATTGGGAAACTATTTCTATATTTGAAGAGACGAACGAAAGAGGCTAAACGTGCAACAAAGATGAATGAATGAATTGCTAGTTGGCAACCTGGTTGGCTGGATGGCTGGTTGCCTGGCTGTATAGGTAGTTTGGACGTCATGCCATCATTATGAACAACAATAATCTAATACTCACAATATGTGTTGAATATTCAATTTGTAAATTGGATTTTAAATGGATTGTTCGATATTAAAGGCAAAGAGATACGAGGATGAGGTCAAAAAGGAGAACAAAATATTTGGAAGTGTTTTTTTAAACGGCCAACAGAGGCGTGGACTTTTTAAAGGATTTTTTGTTAAACAACCAACAAAGGCGTGGATTTTTTAAAGAATATTTTTTAAACGATCATAAAGAATATTTTTTTAACGACCAATAGAAGCGTGGATTTTTTAAAGTTTCAAAAGAGGCGTGTATTTTTTAAAGTTTCAAAAGAGGCGTGGATTTTTTAAAGTTTCAAAAGAGGCGTGGATTTTTAAAAGTTTCAAAAGAGGCGTGGTTTTTTTAAGTTTCAAAAGAGGCGTGGATTTTTTAAAGTTTCAAAAGAGGCGTGTATTTTTTAAAGTTTCAAAAGAGGCGTGGATTTTTTAAAGTTTCAAAAGAGACGTGGATTTTTTTAAAGTTTCAAAAGAGGCATGGATTTAAAAAAATTAAGGTTTCAAAAAAGGCGTGTATTTTTTTTAAAGTTTCAAAAGAGGCGTGGATTTAAAAAAAAATTTAAGGTTTCAAAAGAGGCGTGGGTTTTTTTTAAGTTTCAAAAGAGGCGTGGATTTAAAAAAAAATTTAAGGTTTCAAAAGAGGCGTGGGTTTTTTTTAAGTTTCAAAAGAGGCGTGGATTTAAAAAAAAAATTTAAGGTTTCAAAAGAGGCGTGGTTTTTTTTTAAGTTTCAAAAGAGGCGTGGGTTTTTTTAAAGTTTCAAAAGAGGCGTGGATTTAAAAAAAAATTTAAGTTTCAAAAGAGGCGTGGATTTTTTTCAGTTTTTTGGTTAAAGTTTCCTAAGAGGCGTGGATTTTTTAGAGATTTTTTTTTAAAGTTTCAAAAGAGGCGTGGATTTTTTTAAGATTTTTTGTTTAAAGTTTCCTAAGAGGCGTGGATTTTTTAGAGATTTTTTTTAAGTTTCAAAAGAGGCGTGGTTTTTTTAGATTTTTTTTTTTTAAAGTTTCAAAAGAGGCTTGGATTTTTTAACTTTTTTTTAATTTTCAAAAGAGGCGTAGATTTTTTAACGATTTTTTTTAAATTTTCAAAATAGGCATGGATTTCTTTAAGGACATTTTTAAAGTATGTTTAAAAATACTCTTATCTAACTGCCAGTACCTCCCCTCGTTACATTTTGCCTATTTAATATTCTATTATCCATTGTGGGTATTTAGCATTGATTGAATGCTATTGTTGTTGCTGTAATAATTGTATAATTTATTTGCAATTTGTTAGTTTGACGGTGTAATTTTGTTAACAAGTCTGTGGTTGGTTGTTGTTTTTTATGGTAGTCAATAATGGATGTGGTGGCGATGGTTGGTAGCAATGTGGTTAAGATTTCTTGTTGAAGGGGTTTTTTGTCTTGTTCGCAATTACATTAATCATAAGAATAATAATGATCATTAACACTGTGGCAACATTGTCAATCGGCAACGAGTTTTCCAAGCTTTATTAAAAAAAAAAAACATTAAACAACACGGGAAGATATAGAAATATGATTAGGGCAAGTATTCTGTGTGGGAGTTGAGTATTTAAAATTAAATATGAAATATGTGTGTGTTGGTTTGGTTTTTTGAATGCAGATTTTTTGCAAACAATTTTTTTGGCAACAGGTTTTTTTAGCGAATTCTTTGGGAATCATATTCACACATTTGACCATGAATATTTGCGGAATTTCATAATAGGAAGGTGATAATTTTCACTGAAGTTTGAAGAAACTTGCTTACCTAGAAACTACCTGATGATGATTTAATTTGAATGCATATTCATTTTAATAATTATGGAAAAACGGTTTATGAATTTTGGGAGTTTTCCCACAACATATCTTTGATGGCTATATGGAAATACAAAATGTTTATTTTAACTTGAAAAATTACTTTAAATTTCTGTGTGATTTTTCACAGCTTCCGTGACAAATGTATGGATACAGAGATGTAATTATAACGACACCTTGTATTTAACCCTAAAACTTTATATTGCATGTCTATGTGTGATTATTACAAATCCATTTAAGTAAAAATTAATTACTTTATTTCATAAATCATTTCTGGAGATTCGCTGTAAATTGTAATGCCAAGAAATGTGGAGGGAAACAATATAGGACCATTGTTACATTTGCGAAAATAATTTGAAACGGAGTTTGAGTCGATTGAGTAATCCAAATTGTGACGAAAGCTTGCAAATATAATTCTAATGAACCAGAACGAACCCTAAATAGAAACCAGTGAGCGGAGCAGTTAGTCGGACGGAGCCGACCATACGATACCCTACACAACTACCACGGAACTCAAATTTTCTGCGGATATTTATTCCGAGTCTGGGCAATATTTCGTGATATTTGCATCCTCTTGCCCGATTAGAGGTAAACAGCACCTCTTCCTCACAATGACATATTTTCCGAATATTACGGGTATTCAGTACAGCTATTGTACAGATTCCTTTCGCCGTGGGTTGTGTTATAATGTTCGGCTTTCATTTGTGGTCTATAGATCGACTCGAAAATAACACAAAAAATTAAGTTTTCGGTCCAATTCATCCCAAAATTATTATCTGATCATCACCGAAAATTATAGGCGTTGTCCTTGACCATAACTGGAACCTCATGGAACATTTTAAATCGATCAGCGCTATTGTTCCGCTCTCTAGAGTGATAATGGGTTACTAAATAATATACGAATACGGAGATAACTGTAAATATTTAGGTGTAACTCCAACTCCCGAGCACATACAACAATATAATTGGTATTAATTTAAAGATCAACCACTCCTCTTGGATATAATATCAACTTCTCGGGTCTATGTCCTTCAGGGGTAAATATATACGCTATAGAATACAAATTTTGTCACTTTTCACACAAAAGTCAGGGTCCATTTGACCCGCTAAATATTGACCGATCTTTATCAAAACAGGCATGCTTATTCTTTGGCCCGATCCCCTTCTCCCTGCTAAATTTCACGATGTTCGGAGCATAACTGCGGCCTCTGGAGCGACCAGAAAAACCGGTAAAAATTTAGTATATGGTCCATTTCATCCCCTAAATATTAACCGATCTTTCCCAAAAACAATAGGGGTCTTCATTGGCCACAACCCATCCTACATGCAAAATTTCGTGAAGATTGGTCCATAACTGTGACCTGTATCGTGTTTACAAATTATAATGGACAGACGGACGGACACACATGTCTAGATCGACTCAGCTAGTCGAGATATGACGATCGGTATACTTAAAGGTGGGTCTAGGACCAATATTTCGCGGCGTTACAAACTCTTGGGGCTGCACAAAGCTATAATACCCTGACAACATAGTTGTGTAGGGTATAAAAATAGTATATCAAAAGTGTTCAGAAAGTGTTGCCAATGTCAAGATTTCTGAATGCAATTCATGAACAGTCATATACAATGTTAAACATTCGGTTGGGCTTGTAGTTCGTATCAACACTTGCTTGATATTATGTATTTAGCATATATATCAAAATAATTTTGAAAATACATATGCGAATTTTGTAATGTAACAATGGAATGAAACAATGGAATGCAAAACTATTCATAGTCGAGTGAGTGGAAAGTTTGAGTTTTGTTAGCAACAGAAACAGTAGTCAATACGGCGGAGAGCGATACTAAAACAAAACAAAGCACAGCCGAACAATGGATGGTGGTGGGGAGAGAAAGAGAGAGAGAGAGAGAGAGAGAGAGAGAGAGGAAAAATGAGCGCAAATAGTGGTAGAACATAGCGAAGTAGGAAAATAGTTTTGACATTAGGAAAATAGTTTTGGGAAATCTAGTGGCTCATGATTATAAGAATTTTTAATTGTACTTAAAGCTCATGATTATAAGAATTTTTACTTGTACTTAAAATTTTTACTACATAGAAAAAATTATCTATAAATGAAATTATGAAAATAGACTGTAATTTTTTTGTGTATTGAATTTGGTAAGAAGGGTTTGAGATTTAGATTCAACGTTTGCATGGTTGACGCAAAATATTGCATAGACATTCCAATTAAGTCTAGAATGATATTAGTGCGCTTATTGAGGTGGACTTTCAAAATACCTACATTCGGTTGGGACCCTTATATGTAACCTATGTCAATGGAGGTGTTGATTTTGTAAAGGACTAACAGAGGCTTGATTTTTTGAAGCACCAAGAGAGGCGTGAATTGTTTAATGAATCTTTTTTTAAAGGACCAACAGAGGCTTGGAATTTTAAAGTACCTATAGAGGGAGGAAATGGACCAAAAAGATTATTTTGCTCTGTTATGACCCGAACACAGAGAAATTTTACATGGAGAAATGGGTCCATTTGGACAGGTCCAAGGACGCTTATAATTATTGGTAATGATCAGATTATATTTATTTTATCTGGGTTTCTAATCCCTCTAGACGCCACAATTAAAAGCCAACTAATTAGAACGGCTGTTTTGAAAATGATCGACCAATATTCAGCGGGTAAAATTAAAAAATGTGCATGTTGTAGACTAATGTTCAAAAAATTTGCCAGGCTAAGAATGAGGAGTTGTTGATGTGCCAAGAAGGTGTAAATATCACTAAATTTGCCCATGCTCGAAATATAGATCCACATATAGTTAGAGTTCCGTGGTAGTTGTGTTGGCTATCATATGGTCGGTAGTGCACCAAAGAACCCATGTTTTCACGATTGAGCCGAAATTGTGCACAGCGTATTGAATTGAGCCTAGGCTGATATGTATTAAGTTTTGTCGAAATCGGTTCAGAATTAGATACAGCTCCCAAAATGAAAATGAAAAAAAAAAATGACTGACTGATTGATTTAACGATTCATCAACGCCCAGACGAAACGTCTGAAGCTAGAATCTTCAAATTTTGGGTGAGGGTCACTCTTGGTCCAAATGTGACAAATAAGGCTGGGTTTTTGGAAATTCGTACTAGAACGGTACGAAAAGTACTAAATAGTACTAAATGTGATACCATTTGTTTTTGGCGAACCGGTGGAGCTAGAAATCTGAAATTTGGTTTGGTGGTCGTTGATGGAGTGTTTTTTTGGAAATTCGAACTATAACTATCCGAAAGGTACGAAAATGTACTAAATTTGGTACAATTTCGTAGCATGTGAACGGATAGCGTTCAAAACTTGAAATTTGGAGTGTGAATAAAGGTTGAGATGTAGGGTCCATTTAAGGAGATGGTTTTGAATGCGCTTACTCATGTGTACGAAAAGTACTTTATGGTACTATATTTGGTACAAATTAAATTTGGAGATACAAATCGAGCTTGAATCTGGGCCGTCGGAGTGTAGGATTGGGATATGAACGTAGTTTTGGAAATGTGTTCTTATGTGTACGAAAAGTACCAAATCGTACTATAATCGGTACAGTTGAGTTTGAATCCTAAAACATGTATTAAGCATCACTATGGGGGTGTACGATCGGGGTATGTAGGAAGTGTTGAAATTTGTACTACTGTGTAATAAATTTTGTACAGTTTGAATTGTGGGCGAACCGATAGAATTGGTATCTTGAAACTTGGATTTAGGATCACTGTAGGGGTGTAGGATTGTGGAATCCTGAAATTTGGAGTTAGGGTTACAGTTTGGGGTGTAGGATTGGGATATGTAGAAAGTTTTGGACATTTGTACTAATGTGTTTAAAATAGTACCAAATGTGGATTTGAGTAAACCGATAGAGCTACAATCTTGAAATTTGAAGTTAGGATCACTCTCGGGGTGTTAGGATTGGACTATGTAGAAAGTTTTGGTCATTCGTACTAATGTGTACTTAATAGTACCAAATGGTGGTTAGGATCACTGTGGGGTGTTCGAATGGGGTATATAGGAAGTTTTTGGAAATGTATACTAATGTGTGCTAAATGGCACTAGATTTGGCACAGTTTGGATTAAAAGCTAACCGATAGAGCTGAAATCTTGAAATTGAGTAATAAGATTTTCATTGGATTGCATGATGTAGGTAGTAATGGAAATTTGTACCTATGTGTTACATGGCACTAAATTTGAAACAAATTGGATTTAGGTGAAATCCTAAATATGGAATTAAGATTGGGTTATGTGGGAAGTGTTGGAAATTCGTATTTATGATTGTTAATGTAGGTAGTTATGGCAATTTATATTAATATTTACTAACTGGTACATAATTTGGATTTGGGTGAAGCTATATTTGAAATTTTAAAATTTTATAAAAGTACAAGGGTGTGGTGGTGTAGGGTATTATATAGTCGGCAACGTCCGTCTTTTTTCTCTCCTTACTTCTTTTTTTATAATTATAAATCCGTTCCCTCAGTCAAAATATGTAATTTCGACCACTTACCCCACTTAGACCTTCCCTTAAATTATATTGGTTTTTACAATTCCTAACTGTATTTAAAAATTATTATGTTGAGATGAAACAACAATGTCCACAAAAAAAAAAAAAAACAAAAAAAAAAAACAAAAAAATATAATAATAATACTAATAATTGGTATGACATAAATTTTCAAAATATTTTAAGTGACGAGCCAACATCTTTTACTAAGAAAACCCTCTACTCACACCCTCCCATCCATAATTTATAATTATTTTCATTAGCCCCATTAAAAATTGTATGGGGCTAGAGACCAAAAAGTGTTCAAAGTTGCTCCCTTTCCTCTATCATATAGTCTGCACCATCCAACTTTTGTTCATTCCTTACTGGTATTCAAGAGAAGTTGCTGTTAACATTCAGGTGTGTCTTCCAAAATATAAAGTTCCTACCTCATTTTAGCTTTTTTGATTTTCAACACGTAGGGCCTGTAATTTGGTATTCTAGATTCATGGGAAATAAACACATCCTTATTTCTAATATCTTCGCGCTCTCTGTGTTAGACTGTTGTTCTGTGATATTTCTGCAGCAATAGTCTGCGTGTTCGTGTCTTAAGTCATTTGTTTATTTATATCACTGACTTGATTGACTTTAATATGTAGATGTGTAACATGTAAATAACTACAAATGTCTATAATTTCCAACAAATTTCCTTCTCACATTACTTCGTAAATATTTGTTTCGTTGTTTTATTTGTTTATTTTAGCCAATAGGCCGTCACCAACTGACCGGTAGCGGTTAAATGCTTCACTTCATTTTCAACAGTCTGTTTATAATCGAATGAAAATAGAAACACAAAACGGAAAGGCTACAAATAAAACATTGAGCATAAATTTACACCTCATTAAAAGTATTTAGATGCACATTAAAAACAAAACAAAAAAATTAAAATAATGAAAATCGCCACACTGACGAAATACACGACACGCAAAAATATGCTTCTGGTGGTGCTTGATGATGATGATGGGCGAACTATGATGCCGACGATGTTGATGATCAGTGTTTGTTTACTGTTCACCGCATTCATGTTGTGTTTAGTGGTTTGTCTCAAACTGAGTTCCATGTTTTATTGTGATTTGTTGATGTCTTGTTGGGAATGGCAAAGCAAAAAAAAATCTTATAAAAAATGATGAATGTTTTAATTAGAAATACTGAAGATGAATGGAAAAAGACATACCTCTCGTTTATTGCATATCAATTTGTTAGAGATGGGTGGTTCGTCAAGTGTTATTGTTTGCTTGAATGCAAATAATTATAAATCGTGGATGGGAGGGTGTGAGAAGCGTTTTTTTGGGTTAAAAGAGGTTGGCTGGCCACTTGAAATATTTTGAATATTTAAACAAATTTTTACAGCTGGAAATTGTTAAGTCATCTCAACATAAAAATGTTATATACAGTTACGAATTGTAAACACCAATACCATTTATGGCAAGGTCTAAGTGGGGTAAGTGGTCAATGGGCTGCTGTTTTACTACTATGCAAGTAGTTGAATGTTTACTTTCCCTTTCATCGTGCCACTCGAAATGGCATATTTTGACAGATGGAACGGATTGATAATTACAAATAAAAACCTGTAAGGAATGGCGAATAATAGTAGGACTGGGCCGACTATATGATACCCTACATCATTTTGGTTGTATACAAAAGAGGCTCCGAAGAATCTTATTTTAATTTATAGTAATGAAAATACCGAGAGAATATGAGAAGTTCAATCAATCAATATATGACTCAAGGCAATACGCTGTGCAAATTTTCGGCTTAATCGGAATAGCTTATGGGTTTTAGTGGTCTATATCCATTAAATCGGACGAAAATATATATGAGAGCTATATTAAAACCTGAACCGAAATCTATAAAATTTCATATACATCAATCTGTACTTAAGGGAACCCCCCACATTCTCGATTTTAATTTTTCAAAATTTTCAATGGGCTGGTAAATCAATACCAATGCTTGTTAAACGTTGTCACTTTGAAGATTTAAAAGAGAAGAAAAATAATTTACAAAAAAAAAAAATGTGTAATTGTTTTTTGTTGTTTTTTGTAATTAAAGAGAAGTCCTTATTTTTGATGGCGGGTATGATAACTCCTCACTGGAACACCGGAATCCGAAAATTCCAACGGTGTTAGAAAGAGTACATGTCTGGCTCTCGTATGAACTAGGATTATTAACTTCGCTCTAAAATTAACAAAATGGTGGACCTTTGAAAAAATATTTTTGGAAAATCGCCGATTTTTTTTTTACCAAAAACCAAGTTAAAAAATAAAGAAGATCTTCACCGATTGACTTTATCCTAGTTCATACGAGAGCTATACACTCCCAGAGAAACGTTGCAAAATTTGGAACCGATTGGATTATTAGTTTTTGAGTTATCGTGCCCGCCATTCACAAAAAAATGTTTAGAGAAAAACGCGTTTCAAGTTTGAGGAGCCCTTTAGCCGCCACCTGATGCTGACACAATAAATCGGCTATATCTTCAAGAGTTCTTGAGATTTTCACTTGAAATTTTCTAGGGACATTTACTAATTAGTGTAGATTCGAATTATATCAACAACATTTTTGACGCCGAGAATGGGGGAGGTCCCCTTAATCGGAATATTGTATGGTCTTTAGTGCACTATACCCATTAAATCGGACGAAAATACATATGGGAGCTACATCAAAACCTGAACCGAATTCTACAAAACTTCCATGCATCAATCTGTACTTGATTCGGTACGCTGTTCACCTGCGTACCTACCTGTTACCAAATTTCATCTCATTGCGATTATAAATGCGACATGTTCTGCATGGACAGGCGGAAGTTCGTAAATCGACTCAGAAAGTGATTCTATGTATATTCTCAAAGGCAACCATGGATCTATCTTTTTTGTTCTGAACGCTACTAACGAATATACAAAGACATAATACCCTGTGAAATTCCGGAGATTTTCTAAGGCACTAGAACAGCTCCAAAGCATTCCTATATTGCCAAAGATGACCTCCAGAGACATTTTTACGAAACAGAAGAACTTCTGAGGCCTTCTGTTTCAACAGTAGAGCTACCGAGATCTTCTATTGGAGCCTCATATATCATAGCAGAATAATTTCAGAGGTTTTCTATCAGAGAAACTCCTATAGTTTTCTATTGCAATTGAAGAGAACTTCTATAAGATACACGGTGTCAATAGAGAGATCCAGAGGCCTTATATTGTTTTTTTTTATCATATATCATAGAAGAATAGTTTTTTATCAAAAACAGAGAAACTCCTATAGTTTTCTATTGCAATTAAAGACCTCTGAAGAACTTCTATAAGATATACGGTGTCCATAGGCCTTATATTCGTCTTTTATTGGTTATCGGGTCGGGACCTTTACATTTGGACCGTGCCAAAACATGGTTCTATATTGAAATTAATCCGCGAAGACGTTTGGTAGTAAAATATGGATAAAACTCTCAAAATACTGAAAATAGCACTGAACTATTTTTTATAGCAAAATATAGACATATGAGGGATATTTTATGCGAAGTCATTTTTTACCCTCCAAGAACCTTTTATTTGGTTGGAAAAAGTCGCTAAGGGTCGTGAAATGCTTAAAATCGGATGCGGCCGTTATAAAAGATTTATGCCAAAAAACATTTTCTTCAAAAATTTTTAACCAACAAGGTATTGGAGAGCCAAAATACAGCACCTCCGGTAGGAATACTCAAAATAATTCTTTATGGGCACTGTTGGCTAACATGAACATATATGGAATGTTTTCTGCGAAGATCTCAAAAATGAAATTACTGCCACATTGGTGGTAAATGCATCTTAAACCTTCAAAATACCAAAAACGAGGCGGTGCCTTTATATGGGTACAGATATGAATCTGATTTTTTGTGCAACTTCAAGCCATGGCCTTATATTGAGAGAACTATCCCCCGATAACTCGAAATATATAATTACTAAAAATACACACCAGAATACAAAATAAGACCAGTAAGGAAAGTAGTAAAGTCGGACTAAGCCGACTATATGATACCCTTCACCAATTTGGGTATATTCTACATATGTATCCTAACAGACGACGCGTTTTTGTTATATATCTATATCTGAACCGATTTCAGAGAAACTTGCCAGAGACGGCTATGAGAAGACTATGTATCTTTTCACGAAGCTTAGCAACATAATTTTAGACTTAATTCATTACCCTATACCAAAATTCGTGAGAACCGAAACATATATAGGGACTTTGGTGCACCAATTACATAAAATCGGACGAAAATATGTATGGGAGCTATATCTAAATTTGAACCGATTTTCACGAAACTTAGCACACCTTATTATATACGCAATTAAGTACGCTATGCCAAATTTCGGGCAAATCGAAAGTTATATAGGGTCTTTGGTGCACCAATTACCTTAAATCGGATGAAAATATATACGGGAGCTATATCTAAATCTGTGCAGATTGTCACGAAACTTTGCACACATAATTCTAGACATAATTCAGTACGCTATGCCAAAATTCGTGCAAATCAAAAGATCTCCAGGGACTTTAGTTGACTAATTATATAACATCGGGCAAAGCTCTATATGGGAGTTATATCTAAATCTGAACCGATATTCACGAAACTTTTCACACATCATTCTAGATTTAATTAGGAAACTGTGCCAAATTTCGTGCAAATCGAAAGATATATAGGGTCTTTGGCACATAATTTACCTCAAAATCGGACAAAGATATATATGGGAGCTATATCTAAATACGAACCGATTTTCACGAAACTTTGCACATCATTCTAGACCTTATTCATTACGCTGTGCCAAATTTCGTGCAAATCAAAAGATTTCCATGGACTTTAGTGGACTATTTACCTAAAATCGGGCGAAGCTATATATGGAGCTATATCTAAATCTAAACCGATTTTCATTATTGACTTAATTTAGTACGCTGTGCCAAATTTCGTGCAAATCGAAAGATATATAGGGACTTTTGTACACAATTTACCTTAAATCGGACGAAGATATATATGGGAGCTATATCTAAATCTGAACCGATTTTCACGAAACTTTGCACACATCATTCTAGACCTTATTCATAATGCTGTGCCAAATTTCGCGCAAATCGAAAAATATATAGGGACTTTGGTGCACCATTTACCTTAAATCGGACGAAAATATATATGAGAGCTATATCAAACTCTAAACCAATTTTTCCCAATTTCAGTAGGGTTCGTCCTTGGGCCAAACAAATTGGCTGTGCCAAATTTCATCCCATTCGGATCATAAATGCGACCTGAACTATGTTTACAATTTAACACCAACAGACGGACAGACGGACGGACGGACGCACATGCATAAATCGACTCAGAAAGTGATTCTGAATATTCATAAAAGGAACCATGGGTCTATCTCGATTATTTTTGCCTGTTACAAAAATATGCACAAAGACAGTGTGGTGAAGGGTATAAAAAAATGAGGCTAAAACCAAATACCAAAACATGGGGTGGAACCCTTCTTCTAAATATCGAAAATGGTGTGGAACATTTATTCGGGGGCTATAAAAATGTATCTATATAAATGTAAATAAAGCCTCAAAAAACCTCGAGCAGTAGCAAACTATTTGCAAACTTTTAAAAAATCGAATTTTGGTGAAGATAATATATTAGGTTGGGGAAAAATAAATCCATTATGCAATATGCATTAAACCTTCCCAACCAAGCTTCCGAAGTATCTGGCGAGTTACTGTAGATGTCTGTGGCCTAGCATTGTCCTGGTGAAACACGTCTCCTATTGGCCAATTCTGACCTTTTCTGGTAAATTTCTATCTTCAAACGGGTTAGATGTTGACAGTGGAGATCAAAATTTAGCGTTTGACCATATGGAAGCAACTCATAATAAATAATCCCCTTCCAGTCCCACCAAATGCATAGCAGAACCTTTCCTGGTTTGGCCACCGTTTGAGGTGCTTCACCGCTCTTTGACCACGATTTTTGACCACAGGGTTATCGTATGTGATCCATTTTTCATCTCCAGTTACCATCCGTTTAAGAAATGGGTCTATCTGATTCCGTTTGGCCAAGGCTCCGCAGATGGAAATTCGATCCATCCTATTTTTTCTGTGTGGCACCCAAACATCGACCTTCTTTTTGAATCCAGCTTTGTGTAAATGGTTTAAAACAGTGTTATGGTCGATTTTTAGCTCCTGGACGATGGATTTCTTTTCGAAGTGTTGCCAAATTCAAATTCTTTGAATTTTTTTTTATTCAAAGAATTTTATCCTCTACGCTACTACATCAAAAAGCGTATTCAACTAGACGTCTTTGTTTTCGGCTAATTCACATTTTTTATTTATCTTTCTTCGTTAACTGTTCGTTATTACATTTTAAAAATAATAAAGAGAAAAAAATGCCAAAAATCAACTTTTTTAAAAACAAAGCAATTGTATTGAAAAAAAGAAACAATATGTAGTTGTTGGTGTTGTTGCTGTTTTTCTGGTTGTACGCCGGTTCATTCATTGTTGTAAAAAAATAAACACTTGAAGATTGCATATGTTGTTGTTGTTTATTTTTTTCCGAAGTTTTGTTTCCATGGAATGACCTTGTTTTATATTTATGTCTACATGAATTACACACTCAACTCATCATCGTTGTTGTTGTTGTTGTTATAGCAGAGATGAAGTTAGTTAGGGCTTCTTTAAATGGGGCAAAATGACGTAGCATCCAGCCATTCATCGCTTGCGGCTTGATTTTAATATATAAGTTTTTTAAAATGTGCTCAGACAGCGGAAAGTTTTCCAAGAAGAGGCTGCAGAGCGGCTTTTCAAAATTTAGTTATTTTTAGTTATAAACATTTTAGTGAATATTAAATTAAATAAAATATATTTTTTTTATATTTTATTAATAATTTGTAAGACAACCTTTTAATAAAGGCGTAATTAATAAGATTTGTGCAGTTAAAAGACCTTTTGAAATATAAAGGATGTAAACTGGTAGGCTATAGATCGAATGCTTTTTAAAAGTCCATTTCTTGGAAAGAAGACCTCAACATTTTGTCTTACCAAAATTCGAGACAAAATTTGTGAGGTTATCCAGGTCATATGGCAATGGTATTACAATTAGGTTCTGTTAAATTTCCTGAAAGGGCAAGCTTGTGGTGTCTAGGTGGCTGAACATATGAAAATTTATCTCAAAAAATTTCATTTTTCCTCGAATATCAAATTAACACCTCAACCATGCGATGTGATTCCCATGGTAAAACGTCGACATCCCACAAAATATATTTTCCTGATCAGATAGAGCTTGTAATATTTAAGTTAGAGCTTTAAAATTTTAAACACACATGCTACTACTCTTAAAATGGTTGGTATTGAAAATGGGATATAGCAGTCCATGTTTTTGTTTAATCTCCTTATAACTATCCTATTTTCAGTGAATTGATTTTTGCTGGATTTTTCAATCGAAGTGGCGGGAGTTTGACCTTCCGGTTTATTGGTGGGTAAAACATTTTCAGTACAGATCTATTTTTTAGATATATTCCATGTAGCCATATTTTGTATATTGAAAAATTTATCCTCATTTTTCAACTGTATGTGCTAGAGGATTAACATTCTTTTTATGCCCTTCCCCACACTGTGTTACAGGGTATTATGTCTTTGTGCATATGTTTGTAACAGGCAAAAGGATATAGCCCCTATATATAGTTTCGCCCGATTTTAGGTAAATGGGGTACGAAAGTTCCTGAAAATCATTTGATTTGCACGAATTTTGGCATAGCGTACTGAATTGCAATGTTTCGTGAAAATCGGTTCAGATTTAGATATAAATATCTGTAATAATGTGTGCTAAGTTTCATGAAAATCGGTTCAGATTTAGATATAGCTCCCATATATAGTTTGCCCAATTTTAGTTAAATGGTGCACTAAAGTCCCTGGAAATCTTTTCATTTGCACGAAATTTGTCATAGCGTTCTGAATTAAGTCTAGAATGGCGTGTGCTAAGTTTCGTGAAAATCGGTTCAGATTTAGATATAGCTCCCATGTATATTTTCGTCCGATTTTATGTAATTGGTGCATCAAAGTCTCTATATATCTTTCGATTTGCACGGATTTATATATATATATATATATAATATATATATAAGCTATATATATATATATATATATAAGCTATATCGAAATATAAACCAATTTCATCGAAACTCTTCACAGACCACATTTTGAGTTCTTGGTGCATCATGCACTAAAAATCAGGAGAAAATATATATAGAAGCTCTGTATAAATCTGAAACGATTTCAAAACTTTTCACATATAGGTTATATTAACTTCTGTACGTTGTGCAAAATATTGTGTAAATCGGCCTACCTTTGGGTCTTTGGTGAACCATTTTTTTTTAAACCGGACGAAACTATATATGGGAGCTATATCTAAATCTGAACCGTTTCTTACAATACTTAGCACACGGTACGCTATACTAAATTCAGTTCATTGTGCAAAATTTTGTAGCAAAGGGCATAATTATGGGTCTTTGGTTCACCTTTTACTTAAAATCTGACGAAACTGCATATAGGAACTATATCTAAATCAAAATCGATTTCAACTGAACTTGCAACACGTTATGTTATAGTAACTTCAACAGCATTTATATCCAACTTCTAGGTTATCCTAACTTCAGTACGTTGTGCAAAATGTGTGTCAATTTTGTGTAAAAGCTATATCTAAATCTGAACGGATTTTAATGAAATGTGCCAGAGATTAACTTATATTAACTAGAGTTCATTGTACAAAATTGTGTGGCAATCGGACAAACTTTGGGTCTTTAGTGAACAATTTACATAAAATCGGAAGAACAAATATATAGGAGCTATATCTAAATCTGAACCGATTTTCACGAAACTTAACACACATCATTCTAGAACTAATTCATTACGATATGTCAAATTTCGTGAAAATCGAAAGATATATACTGACTTTGTTGCACCATTTACATTAAATCGGAGGAAAATATATATGGGAGCTATATCTAATTCTGGACCGATTTTCAGGAAACTTATCACACATCATTCTAGACCTAATTCATTACCCTATGCCAAATTTCGTGTAAATCGAAAGATATATAGGGACTTTGGTACACCATTTAAATTAAATCGGACGAAAATATATATGGGAGCTATATCTAAATCTGAACCGATTTTCAGGAAACCTATCACAAATCATTCTAGACTTAATTTCGTACAAATCGAAAGATATATAGGGACGAAAATATATATGGGAGCTATATCTAAATCAGGACCGATTTTCAGAAAACGTAACATACATAATTCTAAACCTAATTCATTACGCTATGCCAAATTTCGTGAAAATCGAATGATATATAGGGACTTTGGAACAGCATTTACATTAAATCGGAGGAAAATATATATGGAGCTATATCTAAATCTAAACCGATTTTCACGAAACTTAGCACACATCATTCTAGGACTAATTCAGTACGCTATGCGAAATTTCGTGCAAATCGAAAGATATATAGGGACTTTGGTACACAATTTACATTAAATCGGACGAAACTATATATGGGAAATTACAAAAATCGTTTAAATTCCTTGAAGCTGAGGTTTGCAAAATTATAACTCGCGAAATATGAACATATTGCATAAAATTTAAATTCATTTCTATAAAATGAAGTGTTCTTGTCAAAATCTTAAAATATTGGTAATAAATAATAAGTTGCGCGGAAGCTGTGATGGTGGTAATGTAAAAAAATGGGTGTAAATGTGTTGAAGCCAACGAGTTTTTTTGTGTTCCTTCCTGATTTGTGGCTAAACTACACAACGCACACACATGTGATCAGTGACTACGTTGCAGAATACCCCATGGACAATATGGTTCTAATGTATGATTTTTCGATATAATCACTGCATCCAACCAAAAAGAATGCTGACATTTTGAAGCCGGATTTTCGGTGTTTTTTGAATTTTTTCTTATAATTAGGATGCGCATCCAGATAATGGACTAAAGTAATT
Source organism: Musca vetustissima (assembly GCF_032173495.1). Lineage (NCBI taxonomy): Eukaryota > Metazoa > Arthropoda > Insecta > Diptera > Muscidae > Musca > Musca vetustissima. Next base: position 33,193 of record NW_026874537.1, read on the forward strand.
ATAGGATTGTAGAACTCATGATTTTGCTTCGTTTAGTTTATATCTCATGAATATGCTCACCGTAGCTTTTTGGCAATTGGGTTCCAAAGCCGAAAATTTAATGCGTAAATTTTTATAAAAAACATATTTTTTGAGTCTGAAATTAAGAAACTCCATTCAAATTCCGTGGAACCCCGCGTGATTTTAGTTTTTTTATGTGCCGGATTTAATGAGCCAATCCATGTTCAATTCCGCCCAATAAAACGTCGGATATAGGTACCTTGAATTTAGGAAAAACTGCAAAAACTTATTTTGACAAATCCGCGTATATAATCGCGTTTTTCTTCGAATTGATTTCATATACATTCATTCTTGTGTTATCATATTCGCGAATCTGTGTGAAAATAGGTAAAAAATATATCGATACGCGAATAATATGCGTATTTTATCCAAAATCGATTGTGGAGGCACATCCACGGTTCTTAACCGATCCTTTTAAAATAGGTGTCCTTTTGCGTATTCTCATAGGAGATTACTGAAATCGGATGCGCATAAAAATCGTATGCACGTTGCTCCATTTTTAGTAATTTTTAGCGCTTTAACATAGTAAAGTGCATCGAGCGGCACACTTTGGCCGCTTAATGAAACCTCGAAAAATGCATAATTATTGGAAGAGATGGATTCGGTTTATACGAAAACCGCATGCGCAACAACTTATTTCAACTAATACGCGAACTGTATGCTTCTTAATGTTGACCATTTTCATATACTGTAACGGCAATATATTTGGTAATTTTAAAGTCAAAACTCTTAACAGAGCAATCTACCGGTATTTAACAATCGTTTAAAAGAATTTGTAGAAGAAATCGTCACGTGTTGTAGAAGATCTAGACTAAACCGTATCAAAAATTGAAAAAAATTGTGGCAATTCAAAAATTTATTTATTTTATTTTCAGATATTTTCATGCTTTTATTTGTTTTTTCGCGACTATTAAACCGTATTTCAATGTGATTTGACTAGTGTGCAATGAAAACAAATGTATTTATCCATTTGTGAAGAAATTCGCGAATTACAACAAATAGGAATTAATTTAATTTATATTTGAAGTACCGCTATAACTTTTAAAACCGCTATAACTTTTGTGCGCAGCATCCGAATTCGTGAACGCGAACAGATTTCGAATCAGCATATTTTTCTTAACCTATGTACCAAAAATCATAAATGTGCTCGCAAAAAATGTTTTAAATTTTTTTAATAAAATTTTAAAAGAATTTTGTAATTTCCTATATAAGAGCTATATCTAAATCTGAACCGATTTTCACGAAACTTAGCACACATATTTCTAGGACAAATTCAGTACGCTGTGCAAAAATTCGTGCAAATCGAAAATATTTAGGGACATTGGTGCCCCGACTTAAGGTAAATAAGTCGGACGAAAATATATATGGGAACTATATCTAAATCTGAATCGATTTTTCCCAATGTCAATAGGGTTCGTCCTTATGTGAAATAAATGATTGGATTTCATCCAATTCGAATCATAAATGCGATCTGTACTTTGTTTACAATTTAACATGGACAGACAGACGGGCGGGCATGCATAAATCGACTTAGAAAGTGATTCTATGCATGTTCTCAAAAGGAACCATGTGTCTATCGCGTTTCCTTTTGCCTGTTACAAACATATGCACAAATACATAATACAGTACACACATTTTATATGTTTTATGTAAATAAAACCCCATTATTTAGTACATTTTTATAAAGGAATTTTAAAAAATTCATTAAGAAGACCTCTTCAGACCTATTTCATTGTGATTTTTGTTTTTCATTTTTTTACAAAATTTGAATTCCTCAAAGACTAATCATTATTTTAACCAATAAATCAAGAGCATAAAGAAACATATTTTGCATAAACCATCAAAAGTGGCAAACAAAAAAATGTGTATCTAAATTCATTTTGCATATTTTTTGCGTTTAAAGAAAATATAAAAAAAATGTTTTTTGTTTCCCGTGATAATAATAGTAAATTAGCATAGCTATACAGATTATTTTGTTTCACATTAATAAGATTTATTAAAAAGAAGACAATCGTATGCAAAATAAGCTGGCCATATCATTAAACCCAACACCTATACAATGTAATGGCAAACTAATTTATCAAGACTATGACGTCACATTGTATACTGTCCATTTTTCATTAGCAAAGGCATATATATTTTTTTGTTGACTATTGATTTGAAAGTGTGAATTAGTTTAATAATGTCGCTAATTTTAAAGGTCTTTGACATATTTACATTTTGTGTGTGCGTTGTATTTGTTTTCTCTCATTTGCCTCTCAATGCGTCACCCGTCGAAAATTGAGGTTATCTTCAATAGCATCCGTAGCATAGATGCAGTTTTTGTTTTTGGTGACATATATTCGCTTGTGAATTTGTTATTAAAGTTTTCTAATCGATTTGCAAAAGTTTTCAGTCAAGGTCTGACTATTTCGCAAATATGTATTTAATACAATTTTATTTATTTATATTTTTTGCAAATCCAGACCTTCGTTTTTTTTGACCACAAAAAACTTTCAATTTATTTATATAAAAATGTTACACATCGTTTTATATTTTGCAGTTTATTAATGATTTGTGCATACATAGCATTTATAAATATTAATTATTACCACTCCTGTTTGTTAAATGTGAACCTGAACGTTTATTCAAACCTGATACTCATTTATTTGGATAATAAATCAATTAAACATTCGTTAAAGGGTATGTCAATGATTTATGTCGTTCAACACCTTTAGGGTTAGATCGTTTCAATTTGATGAATGTGAAATGGGCGGTTTCTTAATACAAAACCAATAATAACATTGTTTATAGACCCAACACCATCATGTTGTTCAATAATTATATATGTGTTTTATCGATATAAACATATACGCGATCACACCGAACATCGCTAATTTTTTTTTGTAATAATCAGTTAATATTTAGGGATGATGGACAAAATACTTAATTTTTGTCGGTTTTTCTGGTCGCTCCAGATTGAGCCTATCGCGCGAACATTTCGAAATTTTACACGGAGAATGGGATCGGGCCAAAGAATAGGCATGCCTGTTTTCATAAAGATCGGTCAATATTTGGGGGGCCAAATGGAACCTGTGTGAAAAATGAAAAAATGTATTCTATAGCTTATATATTAACTCCTGAAAGACATAGATTCGAGAATTTGATCCTATATCCAAGATAAGCGGTTGACCTTTAAATTAATAGCAATTACACTGTCGTATGTACTCGGATGTGGAATTTACACTTTAGATATTATATAGTAACCCATTACCACACTACGAGGGCAGTTCGGAAGAGCCTAGCACAAAAAACGCAGTATAAACAGAAAAAACATATGTGTTTTGGAAACATCCATTTCTGTTATGAACACATCTTAAATATTGTTTCGATCTGATAACTCCTTCATATAGAAACAGGTGTTCAAAAAAGACGCATCCGCAATTTTCGTCTTTTTGAACACCTGCTTCTATATGAAGCAGTTATCAGATCGAAACTAAATTTAACATGTGTTCATAACAGAAATGGATGTTTCCAAGACACATACGTTTTTTTTATACCCTTCACCACACTGTGGTACAGGGTATTATGTCTTTGTGCATATGTTTGTAACAGTCAAAAGGAAACGAGATAGTCACATGGTTCCTTTTGAGAATATGCATAGAATCACTTTATAAGTCGATTTATGCATGTCCGTCCGTCCGTCTGTCTGTCCATGTTAAATTGTAAACAAAGTACAGGTCGCATTTATGATCCGAATTAGATGAAATTTGGCATAGGTCACTTATTCGGCCCAAGGACGAACCCTATTGAAATTGGGAAAAATCGGTTCAGATTTAGATATAGCTCCCATATATATATATTTAACCGATTTAATGTAATCGGTCCCTATATATCTTTCGATTTGCACGAAATTTGGTACAGCCTAATCATTTAGGTCTAGAATGATGTCTGCCAAGTTTCGTGAAAATCGGTCCAGATTTACATATAGCTCCCATATATAGTTTCGTCCGATTTCATGTAAATGGTGCCCCAAAGTCCCTATATATCTTTTTATTTGCACGAAATTTGGTATAACGTGCTGAATTAAGCCTAGAGTGATGTATGCCAAGTTTGGAGAAAATCGGTCCAGATTTAGATATAGCTCTCATATATAGTTTTGTCCGATTTCATGTAAATGGTGCCCCAAAGTCCCTATATATCTTTCGATTTGCACGAAATTTGGTACAGCCTAATCATTTAGGTCTAGAATGATGTCTGCCAAGTTTCGTGAAAATCGGTCCAGATTTAGATATAGCTCCCATATATAGTTTCGTCCGATTTCATGTAAATGGTGCCCAAAGACCCTATATATCTTTTGATTTGCACGAAATTTGGCGTAACGTACGGAATTAAGCCTAGAGTGATGTCTGCCTAGTTTGGAGAAAATCGGTCCAGATTTAGATATAGCTCCCATATATAGTTTTGTCCGATTTCATGTAAATGGTGCCCAAAGTCCCTATATATCTTTTGATTTGCACGAAATTTGGCATAACGTACGGAATTAAGCCTAGAGTGATGTCTGCCAAGTTTGGAGAAAATCGGTCCAGATTTAGATATAGCTCCCATATATAGTTTCGTCCGATTTCATGTAAATGGTGCCCCAAAGTCCCTATATATCTTTCGATTTGCACGAAATTTGGTACAGCCTAATCATTTAGGTCTAGAATGATGTCTGCCAAGTTTCGTGAAAATCGGTCCAGATTTAGATATAGCTCCCATATATAGTTTCGTCCGATTTCATGTAAATGGTGCCCAAAGTCCCTATATATCTTTTGATTTGCACGAAATTTGGCGTAACGTACGGAATTAAGCCTAGAGTGATGTCTGCCTAGTTTGGAGAAAATCGGTCCAGATTTAGAAATAGCTCCCATATATATTTTGTCCGATTTCATGATTTCCCTATATATCTTTTGATTTGCACGAAATTTGGCGTAACGTACGGAATTAAGCCTAGAGTGATGTCTGCCTAGTTTGGAGAAAATCGGTCCAGATTTAGATATAGCTCCCATATATAGTTTCGTCCGATTTAATGTAAATGTGCACTAAATTCCCTATATATCCTTCGATTTGCACGAAATTTGGCATAACGTACTTGATTGAGCCTAGAATGATGTCTGCCAAGTTTCGTGAAAATCGGTCCAGATTTAGATATAGCTCCCTTTTATTATAGATTGATTTTAAGTAATTGACGTACTAAGGAACCAATAGAAACAAAACGTTCTGAAATTAGTATAACCTAACCTGTGGCAAGTTTGTTTAAAATCGCTCAATATTTGGATAGAGCTTCCATATATATTTTCGCCCGATTTCAAGTAAATTGGGCATCAAACTCCTCATGTTAGTCAGATTGACATCAAATTTTGCACAACTTACAAAATTGAGCATAGAATTACGTAGTTGCGTTTTCTAGATGTGCAGACATAGCCCAACGGATGACCTATTTATATTTGTTTGAAGTCGATTGACATACTTTATGGATAGATCTAGGTAGATTCACATTTAGATAAATATCACATTTTTTTTCATCCAATTTTATGTTATAGTCCTGTTTAATATACCCATAGTGGTGAAGGGTATCATATAGTCGGCCCCGTCCGACTTTACTCCTTCCTTACTGTTTTTTTTTGTTTTTTGAAGGAGTTGTAAGAAAATTTAACATGTGTTCAAATTTAACATCCTCTTCCATTCTCACAACATGACCTAGCCAACGTAGTCGCTGCAGCTCGATCTGTCTGGCTATGTCGATGTCCGAGAATATATGGTATAGTTCATGGTTGATTCGACGACGATATTCACCGTCAAAGCAGATCGGCCCATAGAAGCTAACACCATTTCAGATAAGTTGGAGACGATGTGAAGCCGATTTCCTTCAAATTTCCACAAAATAGTCGCTTATTAGGCCGGGGAAACAGGAATTATTGATGAGAAGCCGCTCCATCCTCAACGTCTGGATGTTTGGTGGTGCGGGACAATTTACTTTCAAATAGATATTACTTGCTCCGCATGCGACGTTACCATTGCTCATATGCGGGGCAAGTTTCTCTCGAAAATATAATCACAATTTCACCAATTCTTTCACAAACAGGTCAGTGTTGTTTGAAGATCTCAACGATCGAATTTGAGGTTATCGAGAATATAAGACATCATGTTTGGTATTGAAAATTCGATTTATTGGTCCAAGGTTTGGTGTAATATCACTATAACGGTTCTTGTCGCATTTTCGATATTTTCATTTGGTTTTGGTCGGGTTATTGGTGGGCAAAAAAAAACTTCTTCGTTGAAAATTCAGCTTGAGCCCGCCTGGGATTTAAACCCTGGTTCCCATGGCACCTGTTGATTGTTGTCCGGCGCCTTAGCGTTCAAAGCCACCCCCTTATCTTCCTAAGGTTTAACAATATACAGTTGTTTACTATTGAAGAAAAATATTGTAGTCTGTATGGAAAAAAGTCCGTCACTACAAGAAAAAATCTGCTCTGAAAAGGAATGTTCTGATGTGATGCCAAATATCCGAACATTGACACGGCTAAATTTAATTCGTAGATTCAATTTCACAACAATATTCGACATAAATACAACTCATCAAGTAACGACATTTGTAAGCCACATTGCCCAATATGCCAGATGAGCCGCATAACCAACGGCGAAACGCGTCGCATAATGGTGGCTTCCCTTTTCATTACAACTTCGATCATGTAGCTCATCTCGAAAGATAAATTAATAGGAAAATTGTTTATATTGGTCCATGTTTTGAACATATCTTCATATAAATATTCCGCTATTATAGAATCTTCCTTTCCTTTTCTTTTGACTGTAATATGCCAATAAGGGTTCTTGGTAGTTCTATGTTTTCACATAGACACCAATTTAAGGTACCGTCCATAAAAATCCTGTCATGATTTTTTTTTCGTAGCCACATAAGGAAGTATAATTTCCTACGTTTGTTTTTCCATTGGTTATCAAATCTCGATCAATATTGGTTTACTTTTAGCCCCCATATAATGGTACTCCCATTATTCGGTATATTGGGAGTTTAGATACGTTTTTCTCATTGAGTAGAAAATGTTTTTACCGAAAATTATAAAAATTGGCCCATGTTTCCGGGTAGCTCCCCTATAATGGTGGTAACCCCCATTATTCTGTATTTTGAGGTGAATTTCCCATATAACGCTGCATCCCAAATTTCGGTATTTTGGGGGATTGGCACGTGTTTCAACCAAATTAGCTGTTTGGATTTTCATTGAGTTGAAAATGTTCCTACCAGAAATTAGCATTATTGGCTCAAGTTTCCGTCTATATAATGGAACACCCATTAAAAGGTATTTTGGGGGTTTTGGGCATGTTTTTCAACCTCGCAATTCGCGCTAATTTGATTTATCAATTCTTTCTACATTATTATTATTATTATCATCAAAAGGTCGAACAAAACAACACAGAATAAAGAAAAATTAATAAGGTCAGTTTACAGTTTGGTATAGCTCTCATAGAATGGTACGTAATATATAACGTAATATAAAGGGTTATAACGTAATATGAAGGGTTCTGGAAGACTGACATAGATACAAATTTGTGCCGTTTAAATATAACCCCGCCTAAAAGTTCGGTTTTTTTTCGTTAATAATAAATTATTAACTGAATTTTCCATGAGAGTGGCTTTAATTTATTTATTTTTTACCATTTGCACTCTTGTAATACTTATTTTGAAAAATAAAATGTAAAATGTACCCAAATCCAAATTGAGTATCAGTTAGTGCACATTAATGTAAATTTTCATAACTACCTACTTTAACAATCATAAGTAGGAATTTCCAACACTTCCCACATACCCCAATCTTAATTCCAAATTTCAGGATTCTATCGGTTCACCTAAATCCAATTTGTATCACATTTAGTACCACTTAGAACTCATAAATAAAACTTTCCATTACTACCTACATCATGCAATTCAATTGAAATCATGAATTAGATAAAATCTTAATTATAATCCAAATAGTATCAAATTTAGTACACAGTAGTACGAATTTCCAAAACTTCCTACTTAACCCAAACATACACTCCCACAGTGATCCTAAATCCAAGTTTCAGGATTCCAACTCTGTTGGTTCCTACATACCTCAATCCAAACTAACACCCCCACAGTGTTCCTAAATCCAAGTTTCAGGATTCCAACTTTATCAGTTGACCCACAATTCAAATTGTACCAAATTTAGTGCACCGTAGTAAGAATTTCCAAAACTTCCTACTTAACATAAACCTTCACCCCCCGAGTGGTACTACATCCAAGTTTCAGGATTCTAACTCTATCGGTTCACCCACAATTTAAATTGTACCAAATTTAGTACACAGTAGTACGAATTTCTAAAACATTCTACACACCCCAATCATACCCCCCACACTGATCCTAAAACCAAGTTTCAGGATTCCACCTCTATCGGTTCATCCACAATTCAAATTGTACTAAATTTAGTACATAGTTGTACCAATTTCCAAAATTTTCTACATACCCTAATTCTACACCTCCACAGTGATCCTAAATAAAAATTTCAGGATTCCAACTCTATCGGTTCACACACAATTCAAATTGTACTAAATTTAGTACATAGTAGTACCAATTTCCAAAACATCCTATATACCCCAATCCTACACCTCCACAGTGTTCCTAAATCAAAATTTCAGGATTCCAACTCTATCAGTTCACCCACAATTCAAATTGTACCAAATGTAGTACACATTTGTATCAATTTCCAAATTTTCCTAGATACTCCAATCCTACACCTCCACAGTGATCCTGAATCAAAATTTCAGGATTCAAACTTTATCGGTTCACCCACAATTTAAATTGTACCAAATTTAGTACACATTAGTACAAATTTCTAAAACTTCCTACATATTTCAATCTTACACCTCAACAGTGATCCTGACTCCAAATTTCATGATTCTAGCTCTATTGGTTCACCTAAAATTCAAATTGTACCAAATTTAGTACCATTTAGTACCCATAAGTATTATTTTTTTATGAATGAAACTGAATCCTAACCTTAATCCTACATCCCTACAATGATCCTAACTCCAAACTTCATTGTTCCAGCTCTATCGGTTCACCCAAATCCAAATTGTACCAATTATAGTACGATTTAGTACTTTTTGTACACATAAGTAAAATTTTCCAAAACTACGTACATATCCCAATCCTATACTCCGACGGTAATGTTAATTTCAATTTTCAGGATTCGATTTGTACCTCCAAATCAAATTTGTACCAAATTTAGTACCATATAGTACTTTTCGATATAGCACTTTTCGTACACATGAGTACACGCTTTCCAAACTCTCCTCATATCGACCCTACTACTCAACGTTAATTTACATTCCAAATTTCAAGTTTTTAGCTCACTCCATTCACATGCTACGAAATTGTACCAAATTTAGTACATTTTCGTACTTTTCGGATAGTTATAGTTCGAATTTCCAAAAACCCTTTAGTACATCTATCCTACACTCAATCAACGACCATCAACCCAAATTTCAGAGTTCTAGCTCCACCGGTTCGCCAAATACAAATGGTATCACATTTAGTACTTTCGTAACGTTCTAGTACGAATTTCCAAAAAACCCAGCCTTATCTGTCCCATTTGGACCAAGAGTGACCCTCACCCGAAATTTCAGGATTCTAGCTTCAGCCGTTTCGTCTGGGCATTGATGAATCGTTAAATCAGTCAGTCAGTCAATCACTTTACTCATTTATTAGTATAATAAATTTAATACCAAATATAGTACCATATAGTACTTTTCGTACACATGTGTACACGCTTTCAAAACCATCTCCTTAAATAGGCTCTACATTTCAACCCTAATTCGCATTCCACATTTCAAGTTTTTGGCTCTATCCATTCACATGCTACGAATTTGTACCAATTTAAGTACATTTTAGTACTTTTTGGATAGTTATAGTTCGAATTTCCAAAAACCCTTTGCTATACCTATCCTACACTCCATCAGCGACCACCAGATGGTATCACATTTAGTACTATTCGTACCGTTCTAGTACGAATTTCCAAAAACCCAGCCTTATCTGTCACATTTGGACCAAGAGTGACCCTCACCCAAAATTTCAAGATTCTAGCTTCAGCCGTTTCGTCCGGGCGTTGATGAATCGTTAAATCAGTAATTGTTACTCTTTTATTAGTATAGATTAGTACTTTTCGTACCGTTCTAGTATGAATTTCCAAAAACCCAGCCTTATCTGTCACATTTGGGCCTAGAGTGACCCTCACCCAAAATTTCAAGATTCTAGCTTCAGCCGTTTTGTCTGGGCGTTGATGAATCGTTAAATCAGTCAGTCAATCACTTTATTCTTTTATTAGTATAGATATATGACATCGGATATAATATATGGCATGTTGTTAGAACTGCATAATCCTAAACGGAGTCGAATATTGAAGATATTGGTCCTTAATGATTCGAAATGTTAAATGGAAGCCACTTCACGTTTCGTTTTCGTTTAGTATATCGTCAGTCCCTAGCAAATTCCAATTTCATAGATCTTTCAACCTTATAGAAAGCTTAAAACTATTAGCGGACTCCGTGTTCTTGACAACCCACCAGTTCTTAGCAAGCTGGGCGCTTTTGAATAAATAATTTTTAGTTCAATCCCTGGTTTTAATTCCTAGCTCATATACAGCTAACCGATCATACCTAGGCGTAAACTCATTGCTTGACTTCTTATAGAAAATTTAAAGCTTTTGGTAAGTTCCTATTTATTAGAAAACTTTTCGCTCTTAGCCCGCTATCCGCTCATAGTCACTCTTAACCATCCGATCGATAATGTGTTCTTATTAAGACATTACTGAAGAGTGAAAATCAATATTTCGAGTACTTCATATTATAGGTAGTACTTTATTTGAAAATCCACCCCATGTCCAAAAACTTAGAACCAGGTTTAAACAAAAACCTTAGCTAATAATTTAATACCCAGCTAGTGGATTTTTCTACCATCATAAGCTTTGAGATTTTGGCGGTCTCGGTTGGCTCAAGATTTTAGTGCTGCACAGTGTAATATGCAAACATTTTTTTTATTTCTTAACACACTTTGGACAATATTTAAAATCTCACCTTTGAACTGGGTATTACCATAAGCTAATTAGTGTATCGAATGATTTTATCTAAATTCCTCCTGCTATATTTTTTATTTGTTTATATTTGCAATATTAGTAAAAACTTAAAATAAATATAGTCATTTATATGCAAAAATAAATAAACACATGGTAATATTCCATTCCATTATGTCAAAAAGTTCATAATTTGTGTTTTATTTTCTTTGTAAAAATTCCACATATAAAATTAACTAATCAGCTTGACTACTTTGTTAATATTATTTTTTATTTATTTATTTTTATTGCCTTATATCATTGTTTGTTTTAATTAAAAATCTTGCTTTCGTGCATATCTGCAATGGCTGAGGTCGAATTTGAACTAAAAATAGAAACAAATTCGAATCACTTCTCTTTCAAATTCGATAGTGTCACCTATTGACTGGATGAGTAAGCGATAACCTGCATCATCAAGATGTCCCCCTTTATGATAGCTAACCTATTAATTATTCACGCATGGTTTGTGGCGCCAAAAAACAACGATAATTGGTATTCATTCAGTGTCTCTCTGAATGAATATTTTAGGCCTATTCTGCAAAGATCACACAGAAGATGATTAACATTTATTTGAATTGTTTATGTTTGTTTTTTTATTATTGCAAATTGCCCAGAAAAGAAAGGAAGGTCTCATAATTAAATTTGCTAATGTCTTTGACATTGCAAAACACCAAAGTTCCGGTGATAAGTATTTTAATGGGGTAATAGGCCTAAGCTAAGCAATTATATTCGCCAGTGGCTACTATTAAATAAACCATTAAGATGATTTAAATTAATTTGAATTTAATTTTTTTATTAGAGCAGTTTTTTTAATGGTGCAGAAACTCCATGGTCATGATAGTATTGGAATATAGATATTTTGATGAATTATTATGAATTATTTATGAATTAATAAAAAAATATTAAGAAATAAATGCTCAAAAAAAAAAAAATAAAATAAAATCAGTAAGGAAAGCAGGAAATCGAACGGGCCCGATTATATCAAATCTTTCACCGATTTGGGCATGAACAATACCCAGAACAAAAGCGAGATTGTTTAAAAAATATGATCTAACCAGTGAGCGGAGCAGTATAGTCGGACGGGGCCGACCATACGATACCCTACACAACTACCACGGAACTCAAATTTTCTGCGGATGTTTATTCCGAGCCTGGGTAATATATCGTGATATTTGCACCCTCTTGCCCGATTAGAGGTAAACAGCACCTCTTCCTCACACTGACATATTTTCCGAATATTACGAGTATTCAGTATAGCTATTGTCCAGATTCCCTTCACCGTGGGTTGTGTTGTGATGTTCGGCTTTCATTTGTGGTCTATAGATCTACTCGAAAATGACACAAAAATTAAGTTATCGATACACCTTATCCCAATATTATTATGTGATCATCACCGACAATTAAAGGCGTTGTTCTTGACCATAACTGGAACCTCATGGAAAATTTCAAAGCGATCAGCGCTATATTTTCGGCCTCTAGTGTGGTAATGGGTTACTAAATAATATCTGAACACGTAAGCACCTGTAAATATTTACGTATAACACCCACATCCGAGAACATACGGCAAAATAATTGGTATCAATTTAAAGGTCAACCACTCCTCTTGGATATACTACCAACATCTCGGGTCTATGTCATTTAGGGGTCAATATATACGCTACAGAATACAAATTTTGTCATTTCTCAAACAAAAGTCAGGGCCCTGACGGACAGACGGACGGACACACATGTCTAGATCGACTCAGCTAGTCGTGATATGATCGGTATACTTAAAGGTGGGTCTGGGACCAATATTTCGAGGGGGCTGCACAAAACTATAATACCCTGACAACATAGTTGTATAGGGTATACAAATCCAAGACTCTGTTGGTTCTTAAAAAATATATTTTAAAAGTCCACGCTTCTGTTGGTCCTTTAAAAAATATTCTTAAAAAAAATTCACCTTCCTTTCGGTCCTTTAAAAAATATTCTTTAAAAAATTCACGCCTCTGTTGAAGCTTTGAACCAGTAAGGAAAGTAGTAAAGTCGGACTGGGCCATTCACCACTTTGTGTACATTCTACATATGTATGTGTATATTCTACATATCTGAACCGATTTTAGAGAAACTTGCCAGAGACTAATTTATATTACTTCAGTACGATGTGTCAATCGGCCTAGCTTTTGACCTTTTCACGAAGCTTAGCAATATCATTCTATACTTAATTCAGTACCATATACCAAAATTCGTGCAAATGGAAAGATATATAGGGACTTTGGTGCACCAATTACATAAAATCGGATGAAAATATACATGGGAGCTATATCCAAACCTGAACGGATTTTCACGAAACTTTGCACACATCATTCTAGATTTAATTCAGTACGCTATGCCAAAATTCGTGCCAATTAAAAGATTTCCAGGGACTTTGGTGCACGATTTACCTAAAATCGGGCAAAAATATATATATGGGAGCTTTATCTAAATCTGAACCGATTTTCATGAAACTTAGCACACTTTGTTATAGATGCAATTCAGTACGCTATGCCAAATTTCGTGCCAATCGAAAGATATATAGAGTCTTTGATGCACCAATTACATAAAATAGGATGAAAATATATATGGGAGCTATATCTAAATCTGAACCGATTTTCACGAAACTTAACACACATCATTCTAGGCCTTATTCATTATGCTGTGACAAATTTCGTGCAAATCGAAAGATATATAGAGTCTTTGTTGCACCAATTACATAAAATCGGATGAAAATATATATGGGAGATATATCTAAATCTGAACCGATTTTCATCAAACTTTGCACACATCATTCTAGACCTAATTCATTACGCTGTGCCAAATTTCGTGCAAATCGAAAGATATATAGGGACTTTGGTACACCATGAACCAAGTTTCCTCAATTTCAATAGGGTTCGTCCTTGGGCCAAACAAATGTTCTGTGCCAAATTTCATCCAATTCCGATCATAAATGCGACCTGTACTTTGTTTACAATTTAACATGGATTGACGGACGGACATGCATATATCGACTCAGAAAGTGATTCTATGCATATTCTCAAAAGGAACCATGTGTCTACTCCCGCTTCCTTTTGCCTGTTACATACATACGCACAAAGACATAATACCCTGTACCACAGTGTGGTGAAGGGTATAAAAATGCACGCCTCTGTTGTTCGTTTAAAAAATATTCTTTAAATCAGTGAGCGGAGCAGTATAGTCGGACGGGGCCGACCATACGATACCCTACAAAACTACCACGAACTCTAACTTTCTGAGGATGTTTATTCCGAGTCTGAGTAATATTTCGTGATATTTGCCCCCTCTTGCCCGATTAGAGGTCAACAACACCCCTCCCTTACTTTTTTCGAATATTCAGTACAGTCCTTCTAATTACTTGTCCAGATTCCCAGATTGGGTTGTGTTGTGATTTTCGGATTATACTCGACTTGAAAACACACAAAAATTTAAGTTTTCGGTCCATTTCATCCCAAAATTTTAATCTGATCATCACCGAAAATTATAGGCGTTGTTCTTGACCATAACTGGAACTTCATGAAAAATTTCAAAGCCATCAGCGCGATATATCCCCCTCTAATGTGGTAATGTGTTACTAAATAATATCCGAATACGTAAGCACCTGTAAATATTTGACTGTAACTCCCACAGGACCCGAGGAGTTGATAGCATATCCAAGAGGAGTGGTTGGCCTTTAAATTGATACCAAATATAGTGATGTATCTACTCAGATCCAGGAGTAAATATATATGCCATTGAATACAAATTTTGTCATTTTTTTGACTGATCTTTATCAAAACATGCATGCTTATTCTCTGGCCCGATCCCCTTCTCCATGCAAAAACAAAAACAATAGGGGTCTTCATTGGCCAGAACCCATCCTACATGCAAAATTTCGTGAAGATTGGTCCATAACTGTGGCCAGTATCGTGCTTACAAATTATAATGGACAGACGGACGGACGGACACACATGTCTAGATCGACTCAGCTAGTCGAGATATGACGATCGGTATACTTAAAGGTGGGTCTAGGACCAATATTTCGCGGCGTTACAAACATTTGGGGCTGCATAAAGCTATAATACCCTGACAACATAGTTGTGTAGGATATAAAAATCTTTAAAGATTCTTTAAAAAATCCACGCCTCTGTTGGTCCCTAAAAAAATATTCTTTTTCCACTTTCCATTTCTAGATTTTGAGTTATACAATTTCCATTTCATTTTGTTAATTTTCCTCTTTGGTTCATTGCCTTACTTTGGTTTGTTGTGTCGTTTTTTTTTACTCTTTGAGGAAATAATTTCTGTGACGCTTTGTTTTTGTCGTTGTTGTTGTTTATACAACTAAAAAATTGCATAGTAGTTCACATATAAATTTGATGGCTTGGTTGTCTCTTCTTGAATTTCCTTATGAGGAGGTGTTGATTTAATAGTTTTATTGTTTTTGTCAGTTCGAAGCAGCAACAACGCCAACTAAATACCTCACACACTCACTCAGTGACTTCAGTTTAGACGACTGTTTAGGAGTCTCACCAAATTGTGGTTTTCAGACCATAAAATATTGTCGTTATCTACTAAAAAAGTCAACAAATTGTTTCATACTCGCACTATATAGCGTGTTTTTATTGTTAGTATTTTTTGGCTTTTGTTTTTATTACACATTTTGTTGTTTTTTTATTTGAGTTTGTTGCTATTTGCTGATGATGGTGCAACGGTGGCTTCAACTTGTTGCATAGTCGACCGTGTGCGTTGGTCTTCATCACTTCATATATGTGGCAATATGTTACTATGTACATTGTGGGTAGTAGTCGGAGGAGATGATGTTGTTGTTTTTGTTGCTGTTACTATTATTGTTGCAGAGTTTTGTTGTAGTTTGTTTTTTGTAGTGTGTGTTTTTATTGTTACTTGAACTCGAACTTTTTGTATGTTTGACTGACTATGGCTATGGTGCTATTATTGCAACAGCCGAACGTACCGAATGCCAAAAACAATAGAAATGTTTTTTTAATAGCTTAGTAGGGAAGGATGCCGATAATCGAAATGAATAAAAAATATTATGATTACTATGTAAATTTAATTGTTATAACTGATAACGTATTTAGTTTTAAGTTTGTTACTTAAGTCTTTTGTTTTAAAGACTTTTCGAAAGCCCAAAAGAATCGTGGATTTTTAGAGAATATTTTGTAAAGGACTAATGAAGCATGGATTTTTCATAGAGTACATTTAAATGACCAACAGATGAGAGATTTTTGAAGAACATTTTTTGAAAGACAGAACAGAAACCTAGAGTTTTTAAGAATATTTTGAAAGGACCAACTGGTGTTGGCTTTTTAAAGAATATTTTCTAAAAGACCAACAGAGGCGTGGCTTTTTTAAAAGATTAACAGAAGTGCGATTTATAAAAAAAAATTAAAGATGAAGAAGTGAAAAAGCGGTAAGTTCGGCCGGGCCGAACTTTGGATACCCTCCACCATAGATATACTGACAGGTACTAGAAATGAAAATATAGGGAACATGCGGAAAAGTGGACCTATACAAACGTTTCTAAAAACGGATTATGTAAACCATAATGTAAATCATAATAAAACTTTCAGAAATTTTTAATGGATAATTATACCCTCAGCCTTATGGCTAATGACTTTTGGTTCTAGACCCCATGTTTCTTTGGACCAAACTTTGCCCATCTTATTATTTCTTCCAAACTTTGTTCAAATTCGAAGATGGGGAATATCGGTCCACTACTTCTGGAACCTCCATACAGGGGCTAGGTCTAAGGGCCATTGATCCCGGATTAAGGTTTAATCCCGATTAAGAGTCATTTATCACGGATAAAGGCTTAATCCGGATTAAGGGTCATTGACTCCGAATCCGGATTGATTCATTGAACCCTGATTAAGCCTTAATACGGATTAAGATTCAGTAAGAGTTATTTATCCGGATTAAGAGTCATTTATCCCGGATTAAGGCATAAGGGTCATTTATCCCGGATTAAGGCTTAATCCGGATTAAGGGTCATTGAACCCTGATTAAGTCTTAATATGGATTAAGGGTCATTGAACCCAGATTAAGGTTCAATCCGTATTAAGAGTCATTTATCACGGATTAAGAGTCATTTATCCCGGATTAAGGCTTAATCCGGATTAAGGGTCATTGACCCCGAATCCGGATTAATGTTCATTGAATCCTGATTAAGGCTTAATATGAATTAAGGGTCAGTAACCCCGGATTAAGGTTTAATCCGGATTAAGAGTCATTTATTACGGATTAAGGCTTAATCCGGATTAAGGGTCATTGACCCCGAATCCGGATTAAGGGTCATTGAACCCAGATTAAGGCTTAATATGGATTAAGGGTCATTGACCCCGGATTAAGGTTTAATCCGGATTAGGAGTCATTTATCCCGGATTAAGGGTCATTAAAGGCCATTGACCCCGGATTAAGAGGCATCGACCCCGAATTAGGGCTTAATCCGGATTAAGGTTCATTGAACCCTGATTAAGGCTTAATATGGATTAAGGGTCATTGACCCGGATTAAGGTTTTATCCGGATTAAGAATCATTTATCCTGGATTAAGGGCCATTGACCCCGGATTAAGGTTTAATCCGGATTAAGAGTCATTTATTACGGATTAAGGCTTAATCCGGATTAAGGGTCATTGACCCCGAATCCGGATTAAGGGTCATTGAACCCTGATTAAGGCTTAATATGGATTAAGGGTCATTGACCCCGGATTAAGGTTTAATCCGGATTAGGAGTCATTTATCCCGGATTAAGGGTCATTAAAGGCCATTGACCCCGGATTAAGAGGCATCGACCCCGAATTAGGGCTTAATCCGGATTAAGGTTCATTGAACCCTGATTAAGGCTTAATATGGATTAAGGGTCATTGACCCGGATTAAGGTTTTATCCGGATTAAGAATCATTTATCCTGGATTAAGGGTCATTGACCCCGGATTAAGGGTCACTAACCCCCGATTAAGGCCTAATCCGAATTAAGATCTAATCCGAATTTACGGCCATTTTTAATTACACACTACTCATATGTATGGTTCAACTGCGAATCGGAACGGTCCGATGTGATTCTCAGCCAACATTGCTGGAGTGAAATGCATTTTTTCCACATCGTAATAAATTAAATCGAGAATGCCGTATAAAATCTTAATATATAAATGAGCTTAGTGATAAATGAGTGAGTGAAGCTAGAAGGTTGAAATTATGAGTGTAGGTTGGGTATATCTATAATTTTTTGTGGAGACATTTAGTACCCAATGAGAACCCAATGTACCAAATTTCAGCGTATTCGGTTAAAAAACGCGCTCAAGAACCCGGACGGACAGACGGACGGACAGACGGACGGATAGACTAACAGACATGGCTAGATCGTCTTAGAATTTTACCCTGACCAAGAATATATATACTTTATATGGTCGGAAATGAATATTTCGATGAGTTACAAACGGAATGACAAAATTAATATACCCTCCATACTATGGTGGAGGGTATAAAAAAGCGCGAGTTTTTAAAGAACCAACAGAAACCTGGATTATTTTTTACGGCAAACAGAAGCCTGGATTTTTAAAGGAAGGGAATCTGGACAAGTAATTAGAAAAGCTTTACTGAATATTAGTAATATTTGTTGACCTCTAGGCGGTCAATAGGGTGCAAATATCGCGAAATATTACCATAGCTCAGAATTTAGTGCCACAGAAAGTTCGATTTTCGTGGAAGTTGTTTAGGCTATTATGAGGTCGGCCCCGTCCGACTATACTGCTCCGCTCACTGGTTTTAAGTCAACAGAATCCTGGATTTGTTAAAAGGAAAACAGAAGCCTGGATTTTTAAAGAATATTTTAAAAATCCAAACAGAGGCGTGGATTTTCTAAAGAATATTTTTAATGGGCCTACAGAAGCGACAATTTTTTCAAGAGTATGTTTTAAGAATATTTTTTAAAAGATCAACAGAAGCGTGGAATTTTTAAAGAATGTTTTTTTAAGGACCAAAAGAAGCGTGGATTTTTTCAAGGGCCAACAGAAGCCTTAATTTTTTTTAAAAGATCAACAGAATCTTGAAGTTTTTAAGGAATATTTTTTAATGGACCAACATAAGCCCGAATTTTTTAAGGACCAACAGAAACCTGGGGTTTTTAAAGAATATTTTTTAAAGGACCAACAGAAGCCTGGGTTTTTAAAAAGATCAAAAGAAGCCTGGATTTTTAAAGGACTAACAGAAGTCTGGATTTTTTAAAGGAGCAACAGAAGCCTGGGGTTTTAAAAAGAATAACAGAAGTCTGGATTTTTTAAAGGACCAACAGAAGCGTGGGGTTTTTAAAAAAAATATTTATAAATGGATAAAAAAGCATTGATTTGTTAAATAATAATTTTTGAAAGACAAATGGAAGCGAGGATTTTTTAAAGCATCAATAGAAGCCTGGAATTTTAAAGAAGCAACAGAAGCGGCGATTTTTTCAATATTATTTTTTTAAGGTCCAACATACAGGGTTGCCCATATTCGACGGACCCATGTTTTTTTTTTAATCAAAGAAAAAAATAAAAATTTGGCGGTTGGCAATGTAAATCATTTAATTTGTTCCAAGTAGATTTGTTTACATCAATATGATATCTCTCAAATGGCCACCTCTGGCGTTGATGACGTATTGTACCCTTTTTGCTGCATTTTCCATCGTTTTTGCCAACATTTCGGCCGGAATATCGGCTATTTCTTCACGAATGTTGTCCTTGAGCTCTTCTACGGTCCTTGGCTTGTTAACGTAAACCTTTGACTTCAAATATCCCCACAAGAAGAAGTCAGGCGGCGTCAAATCGTGCGAACGCGGTGGCCAGTCCAAATCACCACTTTTCGACATCAAACGGCCCGGAAACAAATTCTTCAGAAAATCGATTGCGACTTGTGTGGGGTGGTGCGCCGTCTTGTTGAAACCAGAACTGCCTCATACGCTTTCGACGAATAATTGGCATCACAAAATTGGTCATCATGTCGCGATAACGCTCCTGATTGATGGTAACAGCATGGCCATTTTCATTTTGGAAGAAAAACTGTGACTTTTTCGTCATGAAGAGGCACTTCTTGAATCTCCTGAGGATTTTCAGTGGCGTAAGAACAGCAATTTTGCCTATTTACGGTCCCATTCAGTGTGAAATGGGCTTCATTGTTCCAAAATTGCTCGTCATCTTCGGCCATTTCGATGACTCTTTGGGCCCATTCCAATCGACGAGGCTTGTCCTCAGGCAACATTCTTTGCGTCAATTGAATTTTGTATGGGAACAAATGCAAATTAATGCGAATAATCCGTTGTAAAGTGGACCGAGCCATGCCCAACTGCTGAGAACGGCGTTTTTGGGATGTTCTTGGGGACCTCTCAATACTGGCTCGTACGGCAGCGATATTCTCGGCCGAATATGGGCAACCCTGTAAGCGTGGATTTTTAAAGAATATTTTTGAAAAGATCAACATAAGTGTCAATTTTTAAAGAATATTTTTGAAAAGATTAACAGAAGCGTCGATTTTTAAAGAATATTTTTTTAAGGACAGAAGAAGCTGATTTTTTAACCTTCCTTTTAATAAGTTTATGTTTTAAGTCTTTTGATTTTTCTCATTTCTATCAATAGTTCTTACGCGGAGTCTTTCTCCCAATACCTATATGATCTTTATCATGCATCATTTTTTGTTTTATACATCCTGTAATATTCGGAAAAATACAATAACTCCACGAGTACTTGAACGAATATGTGAGAAACTTGCGGTCGCATACTGCTCTTCTGCCACTCTTTAAGAGTGGTAATAAATATTACCTTCGCATTCGCTTGAATTCGAAAATAAACCTGCAGCAACGTAATGTTGCATCTTATAGATACTGCTCTATGAGGCAATTGTAATTCCATTGGTAAGGGTGTTGGGGGGAGGATACTACTATTCAGCCATGGTTCAACGGTTAGGAAGTCAAACTTTTGAAGCGCCAATGAAAATGTTGTTATTTGCCATTGGTTTGCAGATGATGCTATTGTGGTTGTTGTTGTCGTCATTATGGCTATATCAGATGCATCTTCACTGAATGGTGTTGCATGGTGTTTCCTTGAGATAATTCCGCTTTTTGTTGTTGTTTGTTTCTTGTTTGATGTTGGATGCATACAACAAAAACCTGCAGTTTTATCATTGAACGAATGTTAACCTGTTGTTGTTGTGGCTGTTGGCTGCGGGGAGAGCAAAGTGGAAGAGGGTCAAAAGTGAAGAAGATGACGTTGCATATAGTTGTTGTTGTAAAACATACATCCCCAATGCAAATGATACAAAGGCCAAGCTGCCCACAGATGAATGTCGAATATGCATAAAGGCAATTCTGCTGGTATTTTGGATGTTTGGCAAGTTTTTGTTTTGTGGCATTGTTGGTTTGTCTGCCGCATTTTATTTTTGGCGGGCAATCTGATTCCCGGCCATTGTAAATTAAAATTTCATGATTTTTGGCAGTCGGACTAAAGACAATTGAAGGCTCCTCTTGAGTTTTTGGGGGGAGGTTTTTTCTCTGTTTGAGTGTTTCAAGAGTTGTGGTTGGTTACACGATCAACATTATTTCTGTTTTTGGTGGAGCTGACAGTGGTTTCCTGTAAACGATTATGCAATAGTAGCTTCTTGGCTGATGCAGAAGAAGATCAACAAAAATAAAAGCAGCAAAAAATCGAAAAAAAACGATGACATACCAAAAAAAAAGTAACCACACAGTGAAAATCGTGTTTTAATACCTCTGCACCCAGATGTACAGCCGATGCTTGGTCTTGGTGTTACAGGCACTTGGTGAGCCTTGACGATGATGCTGCTGAACAAGTGTGCTTGCTTTTTGGTTACTTATCTAACTTCCGTGTCACATCTTCATATTGGAATGGTACGTTCGGTCGGTGGGTCTGCCGGTCGTTCGTTCGTGTCTTTTATTGTTAACATTTCTCTCGCTCTGTATTTGTTTTGTAGGCTTCAATTAAGGCATCATTTTTTCGTTAAATTGTGGTAATACATTTTGGGTTTGTCGTCTTCTTGTTTGCGCTGTGTGTGTTTGTGTGTGTGAATGTGGTATCAGGTTTTGTTCCAGATGTATTGGAATTGGTGATGGGGGAATTTTGCAAACGAAAATATTACATAATACAGGATGAGGTGAAAAAGTTTTGTGAAAAAAGTGCCATTTAAGGAAACAGGTCAAATGTCTGTGTTTTTTGCTGAAGGATGGCAAACGTCAGGAATTTTGCAGGAAAATAATTTAAAAATGAAAATAACTGTAAACAAGCGACTTTGCTAAAAATATACCAAATTTGTGATTTTCACAGGCTACGAATTTCCGATTTTTTTGTTGCGGATGTTTAGTTAGCATCGATGGGAAAATTTCTCAATTTCGATCAAAAAATTTAAATATATTGACATTGCTCAATATATTTTGGAAGGGATTAAGTCCAGTATAACGTGCAAATGATATATGAGTCAAATCCGTCGAAAAAGGCCCGTTTTTTAAATATATTTCAAATCAAATTTTTCATTAGCAAATTAAAAGACCTGTTAAAGGTTTTGTGAGGTTTTGAAAAATATTTTGTAAATGATTTAAAGAATATTTTTAAAGGACTCATCTAATATATTTTTTTATATTTATTTTTAAAGGACCAACAGAAGCGTGGATTTAAAGAAAAGTTTTAATGGACCAACAGAGGCGTGGATGTTCTAAAGAATTTTTTTAAAGATCAACATGAGCGTGGACATTTTTTAAGGACCACGAGACTGGAATTTTTTTATATAATGTTTTTTAAAGGACCAACAAAAGCGTGGATTTTTTAAAGGATCAACAGAAGCGTGGATTTATTATAGAATCAAAAGAAGCGTGAATTTTTTAAAGAATATTTTTTAATTTGAATTTTGCCTTGTAAGGGCAGTGATCATTTGAAAGTAATTTTAAGTGGTTATTTATACACTTTCGAGTCGAGCTTGATGATCTAAGTTTTGCAATAGAATGAAGACAAATGTCGAACTTTGACAAATTTGAATTTAATTCGCATATGCATGTTTCGCATCAGGGCGGAATAAATACAAGTTATCAACGTACGACATTTGTAAAGCCACATAGCCCAATATGCCTGATGAGCCGCTTAACCAACGGCGAAATGCGTCGCATAATGGTGGGTACGTAGGTTCTTCTCCTGGCTTTCCTTTTCATTGCAAAACTTAGATCATCAAGCTCGACTCGAAAGAGTATAAATAACCACGTAAAATATTTTTTAAAATACCAACAGAAGCGTGGATTTTTTAAAGGATCAACAGAAGCCTGGATTTTTACAGAATATTTTTGAAAGAACCATCAGAAGCGCGGATTTTTTACAAAATATTTTTTAAAGGACCAACATAAGCTTGGATTTTTAAAGAATATTCTTTAAAGGACAAACAGAGGCGTGGATTTTTTACAGAATATTAGAATATACTCTTCACCACACTGTGGTACAGGTATTATGTCTTTGTGCATATGTTTGTAACATGCAAAAATAATCGATATAGACCCAAGGTTCCTTTTGAGAATATGCATAGGATCACTTTCTAAGTCGAGTTATGCATGTCCGTCCGTATTTCCGTCTGTCTGTCCATGTTAAATTGTAAAGAAAGTACAGGTCGCATTTATGATCCGAATTGGATGAAATTTGGCACAGCTCATTGGTTTGGCCCAAGGACAAACCCTATTGAAATTGCGAAAAATCGGTTCAGATTTAGATATAGCTCCCATATATATTTTCGCCCGATTTAAGGTAAATGGTGTTCCAAAGTTCCTACATATCTTTCGATTTGCACGAAATTTGGCATTGCGCACTGAATTAAGTCTAAAATGATGTGTGCAAAGTTTCGTAAAAATCGGTTCAGATTTAGATATAGCTCCCGTATATATCTTCGTCCGATTTAAGGAAAATTGTGTACCAAACTCTCCACATATCTTTCGATTTGCACGAAATTTGGCATAGCGTACTGAATTAAGTCTAGAATAATGTGTGCAAAGTTTTGTGAAAATCGGTTCAGATTTAGATATAGCTGCTATATATAAATAGTCCACTAAAGTTCCTTATATATCTTTCGATTTGTACGAAATTTGGCACAACGTAATGAATAAGGTCTAGAATGATGTATGTTATGTTTCGTGAAAATCGGTTCAGTTTTAGATATAGCTCCCATATATATCTTCGTCCGATTTAAGGTAAATGGTGTACCAAAGTCCCTATATATCTTTCGATTGGCAAGAAATTTGGCACAGCGTACTGAATTAAGTATAGAATGATTTGTGCAAAGATTCGTGAAAATCGGTTCAGATTTAGATATAGCTTCCATATATACTTTCGCCTGATTTTAGGTAAATAGTCCACTAAAGTCCCTATATATATTTCGCTTTGCACGAAATTTGGCACAGCGTAATGAATAAGGTTTTGAATTGTGTGTGTGTTAAGTTTCATGAAAATCGGTTCAGATTTAGATATAGTTCCCATATATATCTTCGTCCGATTTAAGGTAAATTGGGTTCCAAAGTTCCTACATATCTTTCGATTTGCACGAAATTTGGCATAGCGTACTGAAAAAAGTATAGAATGATATGTGCAAAGTTTCGTGAAAATCGGTTCAGATTTAGATATAGCTTCCATATATGTTTTCATCCGATTTCATGTAATTGGTGCATAAAATGCCCTATATATCTTTCGATTTGCACGAATTTTGGTATAGGGTACTGAATTAAGTCTAGAATGATGTTGCTAAGCTTCGTGAAAAGATCCATAACTATGCCGATTGTTACATCGTACTGTGGCAAGTTTCCCTGAAATCGGTTTAGATATAGATATATAACAAACATGCGACTTCTGTTAGGATACATATGTGGAATATACCCAAAGTGGTGAAGGGTATCTTTCCTTTCCTTACTGGTTTAAGAATATTTTTTAAAGGACTAATAAACGCCTTAATTTTTTATGGACCAATAAACGCATTAAAAGCGTGAACAAATATATTTAGTAAAGGACCAATATATGCGTGGCTAATTAGGCTATATACACTTTGATACGGGAAAAATGTGTCTGATCGAAATATTGGTTTCAGACTCCATGTTGTTGGGGCAAATCCGTTTCAGACAATTTGGAGTCGATTTACAAATGTCCGCAAGTGTGTCTTTCGGGCAGTATAATCGGCTGGTGCGCACAAATAACTCTCAAAGGGAGAACCGATTTCATTCAAACTTTGCAAATGGTAATATTCCTTCCAAACTTAGTTCAAGTTCCAAGATGGGGTATATCGGTCCACCCCTTCTGGTACCTCCCCCACAAAATGGTCAAAATTGTGCAACAATTAATGTTAATATCATGCTAAGGATCTATACGATTTCAACCAAAACTTTGTACAACTTATTATCTTTTCCAAGCCTAGATAAAGTCCGAAGATGGGACCCATTCCCTCTGGTTCTTAATATAATCCAATATCAGGTAAATGGAATGTCCAATTTGAACACAACCTTGATCAAGTGCGAAAATGGGACCCGTCGGTTATCTCTTACTGGTACCTCCCCTACAAAAAAGGGTCCATATTATGTAAACTTGTAAATTTAATTTAAAGCGAATTTAATACCTAATCGACGTTAAATCCAAAACCTTTGTGATAAAAAAGATATACCTTATATGAAGCGAATAATAAAACCTGTTATTTCGAAGACCTCCTCAAACCATATATATCTGTCGCCAACACCGATTTTGTAAAGGGCCAACAGAAGCTTCGTTAAAAAAATATTTTGTAATGGGCGTGTGAGCGAAGCAATATTGTCGGACGGCGTCGACCATATGATACCCTACACAACTACCAATGAACTCTAACTTTCTGCGGATCAATTAGTAGCCAAGGCTATATTTGCACCCTCTTGACCGTTTAGATGTCAATTTTGTTAATTTGCGCATATTCCCTTTAACCGTGTAAAATGTGTGATGTTCTACTTATATTAGGGGTCTCTGGAGTGACTAAATAACCCGAAAAAATACATTTTTGTTTCATTTCATCCCCGAAATATCATCTGAAGATCTTTTAAAATTATAGGAAGTCCTTGGTCATAACCGGAATTTCATGTCATATTTATACCCTACACAACTATGTTGTCAGGGTATTATAGCTTTGTGCAGCCCCAAAAGTTTGTAACGCCGCGAATTATTGGTCCTAGACCCACCTTTAAGTATACCGATCGTCATATCTCGACTAGCTGAGTCGATCTAGACATGTGTGTCCGTCCGCC
The DNA here is from genome assembly GCF_032173495.1 of Musca vetustissima. NCBI lineage: Eukaryota > Metazoa > Arthropoda > Insecta > Diptera > Muscidae > Musca > Musca vetustissima. Next base: position 59,712 of record NW_026874537.1, read on the forward strand.
CGTCCGTCTGTCCATTATAATTTGTAAACACGATACAGGCCACATTTATGGACCAATCTTCACGAAATTTTGCATGTAGGATGGGTTCTGGCCAATGAAGATCCCTATTGTTTTTGTAAAGATCGGTTAATATTTAGGGGATGAAATGGACCAAATACTAAATTTTTTTCGGTTTTTCTGGTCGCTCCAGAGGCCGCAGTTATGGTCCGAACATCGTGAAATTTTACATGGTTAAGGGGATCGGGCCTAAGAATAAGCATGCCAAATGGACCCTGACTTTTGTGTGAAAAATGACAAAATTTTTATTCTGGGGCTTATATACTTGCTCCTGAAGGACATATACCCGAGAAGTTGATAGCATATCCAAGAGGAGTTGTTGACCTTCAAATTGATACCAATTATATGGTTGTATGTACACCGATGCGGGAGTTATACGTAATTAAGTAAAGGTGACTATGTGCATATTATTACTATTACTCCATTAGAGGACGGAAATGTCGCGCTGATCGCTTTGAAATTGTACATGAAGTTCCGATTATGGTCAAGGACGACGTTTATAGTTTTCGGTGAAGTTGAGATTTCATTCAGGGGGTGCAATGAATCGAAAACTTTAATTTTCTCAGATTTTCTAGTCGCTCTAGAGGCAATTATTATATGCAGAACATGACATATTTTACAAGGTGAAGGGGATCTGATCATATACTTAGAGCGGGTCAAATCAACCAAAACCTAAAGTGACCATTTTTTTATTTTATGGCTTAAACATTCACTTCAAGAAAAACATTTTGGAAAATATGCAAGACTTAGAAAGAGGAGTTGTTGATCTATAATCGGTAAAAATGGTGCAAATATTACGAAATATTGCCCAGGCACAGAATATAGAACCGCCGAAAGTGTGCTTTTCGTGGTAGTTGTGTAGGGTATCATATGGTCGGCCCCGTCCGACTATACTGCTCCGCTCACTGGTTCAAAGCTATCAGCGCCCGGTTTCCGCCCTCTAGTGAGGTATTGATAATACTAAACAGTATCAGAATTGAAAATATCGACGTATAACTTCCACATATGAGCTCATACAATAACATAATTGTCATCCAGTCTATGTCCTTTCTATATTCCGAGTAAAATTTCGTGATGTTCGGCTCGTAATTGTGGCCACTAAAGATATATCTAGGACCAATATTTCGCGGCGTTACAAATTCTAGTGTATACAAATATCGGTCATAACACAGAATGTAAAAAAATCGATCTAACTGAACTTAATGTTTTTATACCCTTTACCACACTGTGGTACAGGTTCCATGGTTCCTTTTGAGAATGTGCATAGAATCACTTTTTATCGTCGATTTATGCATGTCCGTCCGTCTGTCCATGTTAAATTGTAAACAAAGTACAGGTCGCATTTATGATCCGAATTGGATGAAAGTTGGCATAGGTCACTTATTTGGCCCAAGGATGAACCCTATTGAAATTGGGAAAAATCGGTTCAGATTTAGATATAGCTTCCATATATATTTTCGTCCGATTTAATGTAAATGGTGCATCAATGTCCCTATATATCATTCGATTTGAACGAAATGTGGCATAGCGTACTGAATTGAGTCTAGAATGATGTGTGCAAAGTTTAGTGAAAATTGGTTAAAATTTAGATATAGCTCCCATATATATTTTCGTCCGATTTTATGTAAATGATGCACCGATGTCCATATATATCGTTCGATTAGCACGAATTTGGTTGGATATAAAACATCCAAGCCTTCCATCCGATACGGCTTTATGTAGACATTTAGGATTTTCAGAGGATCAATGTCCTTTTGACATACAAGGGTCCTGCTCTATTTCAGGCATTATAATAGTGCTATTATATGAATTTTCCAACCTAGATGTCTATAATTAGATATTTCGTATTTCAGAGGTTAAAAATAATCAATTTTAGATATTTTGTATACTACCCTCATGTTGAAGGATACAAAATGTCAACGACTTTCTTAATTGTCTTTTTTATATAAAAATATTTTCTTTACTATTCTCATTATAAACTCCATATAATCATAATTTGTCCCAATAAAACTGAAATGATTATATAAACTTATATATTTTTTTTTATTTAAAAAAATTTATTATTTTATTTTACAATTGTAACAACACGTTCATGTGTTACAATAAAAATATCAACAATTATTTTTTTTACATTTTTGTTGTTTTATAAAATAAGTATATAATACGTTTTGTTTATTGTTTTGTGTAAAATTAACTCTTAATATGTCTTTTAGGTTGACAATAAAAGCCTCATTAAACACATTAAGAGTAAATGACTAATTTGTACAAAAGAACTTATGCTAGAGCAAAAAAATAGTATAACAATGTTTTTTTAACAAAAAATAAAAAAATGCTAAATAAAAATATGATGGAAACTGAAAAAGTAGAAAAATCAAATAAAAATTTATAGAAAAAAGAATAGAAAAAGAAATTTGAAATTTAATTTTTTCAAATGGCAGAAAAAGTTTATGGAGGGAGAGAAAGATAGTGTGTGGGAGACACAAAATGAGTATAATAACTTAAATAATAATTTATAAACACTGATGAGAGAGACGAGAGTTTAAGAAACATAAATGATTTCAGTACTGTGGCATCCAAACTTTACTTTGTCCACGGGCTCGTAACCTTGGAGTTGACGGGAACCGGCTTTAGTAAAAAAATCTGATGATTTGTCTTACTTAACTATTCTACCTAGATAGATGGTGATGCTGATGAAGATGAGGTGGTGCAAAGGGTGGATGGATTTAATCCCAACCATGTTCATGGTGTGGTGTGGGCACCCACACTTTTTCCCAAACTGGCTTCCACACCTTCTTCCATTCTTGCACTTTGACCTCCTTCCAGACGGGCACTTGCACTGCCTTCCATTCATCCTTCCAGGCCTGTTTCTTCTCGGTGGCCCAGACTTGTTTCTTTTCGGTACGCCAAATTTGTACTTTCTCCTCGACCCATGTTTCACGCTTCTCCTTAATCCAAATTTGTTTCTTTACCGGCTTCCAAACTTGAATCCATTCAACTTTCCATTCGAGTTTTTTGTCGGTCTTCCATTCCTGTTTCTTTTCCGTTTTCCATTCTTGCACTTTTTCTGTTTTCCATTCTTGTTTCTTTTCGATTTTCCATTCTTGGACTTTTTCGGTTTTCCATTCTTGTTTCTTTTCGGTTTTCCATTCTTGCTTCTTTTCGGTACGCCAAACCTTTTTCCAGACAGGTTTCCATATCAGCTTCTTGCGCCACAAATCGTGACTGGTGTATTCCCAACCTTCGTGATCTTTGCCGAGGTATTTTTCACCGGGTATGCCCATCTTGACCCATTCGGGTACAAACATTTTCTTCCAATCAGGTACTTGTACTTCTTTCCAAACGGGCACTTGGATTTCCTTCCAAACGGGTACTTGGATTTCTTTCCAAACGGGCACTTTTATTTCACGCCAGACGGGTACTTGAATTTCTTTCCAGACGGGAACTTGGATCTCCTTCCACACGGGAACTTGTACTTCTTTCCAAATGGGTTTGGTGATTTTCTTCCATTCGGGTACTTTAACTTCTTTCCATGCGGGAACTTCACGTTCTTCGATATGGGGTTTTTTCACAATTTTCCAATCGGGTACTTGTTCTTCTTTCCAGACGGGTACTTTGACCTCTTTCCAAATGGGTACTTGTACCTTTTTCCATTTGGTTTCCCAGGCTTCTTTTTTGACCGTCTTCCAAACTTGTACCCAATCTTCTTTCCATGTGAGTTTCTTTTTCCAGACACCCTCTGGCGGATGGGCAAAGGCGAAGCTGACAATGAGAGCACAGCTGGCACCCAAGAGCTGTAAATGGAGATTTTGAGAGTGAGGGAGAAAGAAATAGGGAGAATTATTAGAAATGGAATAAATAATATGTAATAGTTACAAAAATTAAATAAAAATATTTTTTATAGATTTTTTTATTTTTTTTCTTTTTTTATTTTTTTCAACCGATCAATTGAGTCGTGTTTTTTAAGCACCAAGGAAAGCATGATTTTATGTAAAGAACTATCAGTATCGAGGATTTTAAAGGACTATTATCAGTCTGAATTTTAAGAGGACTGACAGAAGATTGAATTTTTAGAGAATTTATTTATTTTGGGCAATTTTTTAGAAGCTTGATTTTTTATAAATATATTTGTCAGTTATAATCTTAATTTTCCATGAATCTAATTTTGACATAAATTATTCACATAAAACCAGTAAGGAAAGTAGTAAAGTCGAACTGGGCCGACTATATGATACCCTTCACCACTTTGGGTATATTTTACATATGTATCCTAACAGACGACGCGTTTTGTTATAAATATATATCTGAACCGATTTCAGGGAAACTTTCCAGAGACTAATTTATATAACATCAGTACGATGTGTCAATCGGCCTAGCAATGGATCTTTTCACGAAGCTCAGCAACATCATTCTTGACTTACTTCAGTACCTTATACCAAAATCCGTGCAAATCAAAAGATATATAGGGTCTTTGGTGCACCAATTACCTTAAATCGGATGATAATACATATGAGAGCTACATCTAAATCTGAACCGATTTTCGCGAAACTTTGCTCACATCATTCATGACCTTATTTATTACGCTGTGCCAAATTTCATGCAAATCGAAAAATATATAGGGACTTTGGTGCACCATTTACCTTAAATCGGACGAAAGTATATATGGGAGCTATATCTAAATCTGAACCGATTTTCCCCAATTTCAATAGGGTTCGTCCGTGGGCCAAACAAATGAGCTGTGACAAATTTCATCCAATTCGGATCATAAATGCGACCTGTACTTTGTTTACAATTTAACATGGACAGACGGACGGACGGGCATGCATAAATCGACTTAGAAAGTGATTCTATGCATATTCTCAAAAGGAACCATGGGTGTATCTCGATTATTTTTGCCTGTTACAAACATACGTACAAAGACATAATACCCTGTACCACAGTGTGGCGAAGGGTATAACAAACCAACATATACATATATGTAGGTATTATTTACAGCACGTGTTTTGATTTATCCAGATGTCATTAATTATAATTTGTAATTTTCATTTAATTAATTTAAAAAAAAGAGCTCATAAGTTTTTTTTGACATTGAAATTTACAATACAACAATTTGTTATGTCGTTAAATAATTAAATTAGTCTCTAATTTAAGTTGTCTTAAAAAAAAGCTTCGAATTTTTATTGTACTTATGTTAACACCAAGCTGGCTTGAAGACATTCATTAAACCTGTGCCTTTGTTGATAATTAGCGTATCAAATTAAATTGTTTTTGTTGCTGCTAGTTTTTAATTTGTTTTTAATGAATGACAATAGTGTAATTTTAATCGATTTTATTGTGCATTTTTAGCTTTTTGAATATTTTGAAGACAACAAAACAACTACAAGACTACATAAAATCGAACACATATTATTGAGTGTTTTATAACTCATAAATATTTAACGACATTCAAATAAAACCGTAGGGTATTTAAAATTAAGTCATAAATCTATTTAGCTACTGTTTAATATATTTTTTTATTTGAAATAATTTATGCAATGTTATAATTATCAAATAATATGCTAATGTGATAAATTGTTTTTGCTTTTCACATTTCGAAGGGAATGGTAGAAAACGCTATGATGTTATATTTTTTTAGGGCATTGAAAAAATAAAAATTAATATGGTACGAATAAGTAATAATTATTAAACAGCCTACCGTAGAACTAAAATATCTTCAAACCAGATTTTGATATTTGGGGCGATCAGAACCGTGAATTTTTTACATAATTTTTTTTAATGGACCAACAGAATCGTGGACCAGCAGAGTTGTGTTTTGTTTTAAGGAACAATAGAACCCTGTATTTTTTTTAATTTTTAAGGCATATAAGACCGGGAAAAAGGTGGAGTTTTTGAAGTATTTTTGTTAAAGAATAATTTTTAAATGCCAACGAAGGCGTAGATTTTTAAAAAATATTTTTTTACAGGGCCAATAGAGGTTGGATTTTTTAAGGACCAACAGAGGTGTGAATTTCTTAGTATACATTTTAAAGGACCATCAAAAACGTGGATTTTTTAATCGTTTGTTTTTTTTTTAAAGAGCCAAAAAAGGCATGGATTTTAAAGAATATATTTTTAAAGGACAAACTGAAACGTGCATTTTTAAAAAAATATTTTTCAAAGGACTAAAAGTAACGTGGTTTTTTAACGGACAAACAGCAACGTGGATTTTTTAAAGAATATTTTTAAAGGATCAACAAGGGCGTGGATTTTATAAAGAATATCTCTTTAGGGTCGTTTAATGAAATATTCTTTAACAAAATCCACTCTAATTTTTTATTCTCTAAATAATTTTTAAATGCGGGTTTTAAATTTTTTAAGTCTTAAAAGAGGATAATATTTGTAATTTTTTAAAGTTAAAAGAGAGAGAATATTTCTTAAAAAAATATTTTTTAACGAAGGACCAACAAAAGCGTAAATTTTTTTAAAGCCAAAAGAGAAGTAGATTTTTTAAAGAATTTTTGTTTAAAAGGCCATAATTTTTAAAAAATATTTTCAAAAGACTACATTTTTTTTAAGTCTTAAAAGAGATTAATATTTTTTAAAGGAATAACAGAGGGGTGTTTTCTTATTTTTTAAGTCTTATATATAGTTTTTAATCAATATTTTTTAAATGTCTAACAGAGGTGTAGTTTTTTTAAAGTCTATTTTTTAAAGGACCAACAGAGGCGTGGTTTTTTAAGAATAATTTTTAAAGGACCAACAGACGCGTAGTATTTTTTTTAAAGAGCCAAAAGAGCGTGGATTTTTAAGAATATTTTTTAAATGACTAACAGAGGTCTAGTAATTTTTTTAAAGAGCCAAATTAGGGACTAACAGACGCGTGAGGTTTTAAATAATATTTTTTTAATGACTAACAGAGGTGTAGTTTTTTAAAGCCTATTTTTAAAAGGACCAACAGACCCGTGTTTTTATTAAAAATAATTTTTAAAGGAACAACAGACACGTAGTAATTTTTTTAAAGAGCCAAAAAAGCGTGGATTTTTTAAGAATATTTTTTAAAGGACTAACAGAGGTGTATTAATTTTTTTAAAGCGCCAAAATAAACGTAGGTTTTTTAGGAAGTGCCAAAAGGGGAGTGGAATATTTTTTTATAAAGGGTCAAGAAGAACGTGGATATTTTTTTAAAGCGTGAATTGGTTAAGAACATATATTTTAGGTGACCATTGAAGAGGTGGGTTATTGAAGAATATTTTTGGGAGTCTATCGGAAGAGGATTTTAAAGGAAGAACTATTTTTCAAGATTTTTTTTGTAGGAATATGTTTATATTTTTTAAGAATTATTAAAGGATTTTTTTCTAGATTTTATAAGGAAGTGTGGAGAATTTATAAGGAAGTGTGGGGAATATTTTTGGAAGTCTATCAGAAGAGGATTTTAAAGGAATATGTTTAAAATATTATTTTTATAGAAATTCGGGATTTTTCAAGAAATGTTTTTTCAAGATTTTTTTGTAGAGCCAAAAATATAAATATATTTTTAGGTGACCAGAATTATTAAAGGAATATTTTTGGGAGTCTATCGGAAGAGGATTTCAAAGGAAGAAATATTTTTTCAAAAATTTTTGTAGGAATATGTTTATATTTTTTAAGAATTATTAAAGGATTTTTTTCTAGATTTTATAAGGAAGTGTGGAGATTTTATAAGGAAGTGTGGGAGTCTATCGGAAGAGGATTTTAAAGGTATATGTTTAAATGATTATTTTTATAGAATTTCGGGATTTTTCAAGAAATGTTTTTTAAGGTTTTTTTTGTAGAAATATATTTATATTTTTTAAAGAATTATTAAAGGATTTTTTTCTAGATTTTATAAGGAAGTTTAAAGCGTTGATATCTTAAGAAATTTTTTTTTTCAAGATTTTATAAAAATTTTGAGGACTCAAAGTGTGGATTTTTAAATTAATATTTTTTTCAAATATGTTTTAAGGAATGTAGGAATATATTTATATTTTTTAAGAATTATTAAAGGAATATTTTTGGGAGCCTGTCGGAAGAGGATTTTAAAGGAATATGTTTAAAAGATTATTTTTATAGAATTTCGGGATTTTTCAATAAATATTTTTTCAAGATTTTTTTGTGGGAATATATTTATATATTTTTTTAAGAATTATTAAAGGATTTTTTTCTAGATTTTATAAGGAAGTGTGAAGTTTTTCAAGAGTTTATAAACATTTTGAGGACTCAAAGTGTGGATTTTTAAATTAATATTTTTTTCGGAATATGTTTTAAGGAATGTAGGAGCATTAAGCTTAATTTTTTTTGAAGATTTTGGGGATTCAAAAATTGGATTTTTTTTAGATTTTTCAAGGAATATTTTTTTTAAGATTTTATAAAGAATTTGGATATTTTTGAAGTGTGGATTTTTTATGGAATACAGGAGCTATAAGTTTCGATAATTAAAGATTTTTTTAAGTAATATATAGCAAGTAAGGAATATATTTCAAGATTTTATAAAAATTTTGATGACTCAAAGTGTGGATTTTTAAATTAATATTTTTTTCGGAATATGTTTTAAGGAATGTAGGAGCATTAAGCTTAACTTTTTTAAGATTTTATGAATTCAAAAATTGGATTTTTTCTAGATTTTTCAAGGAATATTTTTTAAATTTCAAGATTTTATAAAAATTTTGGACTCAAAGTGTGGATTTTTAAATGAATATATTTTTAAGGAATGTAGGATAATAAGCTTAATTTTTTTTGAAAATTTTGGGGATTCAAAAATTGGATTTTTTTCTAGATTTTTCAAGGAATATTTTTTTTTTCAAGATTTTATAAAGAATTTGGATATTTTTGAAGTGAAGGAAGGATAATGGAATACAGGAGCTATAAGTTTCGATAATTAAAGAAATTTTTTAAGGAATATATAGCAAGGTGATATTTTTGGAGGAAATTATTTTAAGGAATGTTAGAGCATAAAGCGTGATTTTTAAGGAATAGTTTTTAGTATTTTTCAAGAAATATATTTTTTAAGAATTTTGGAAGCTCTAATATTGATTTCTGATAAATGTCTTTTTACGAATATGCTGGGAATGTTTAATTTTGTTAGGAATATTTTATTTAGAAATTTTAATTTTCAAGCTCCTATGTTGGGATTTTTTGAGATATAAATTTTAAGAATTTTGGGAAAATAAAGCGAGGAATTTTGAAGGCATATTTGTCAGTGATTTGTTTAAAGAATTTAGAAGAATTTATTTTATTCTTTTTTGTATTTATAAAGACTTTATTTGAATTTTATTTTTTAAGAGGAGTTTACATTTTTTAGCGTCTTAAAGTTTTAAGGATCTTTTATGAAATATATTTGAACAATTTGAAACCTATACCAATATATATGGATATACGATAATTGCCAAATTTTAAACAAAATATACATTATGTTCTTGCACTGTTTATTACAGTACTAACATATAGTTGGTTTTTTGATGCAAAAAATAATTTTGGTTATCACATCCTTATTTTTCTCATTTAAAATACAATATAGCGTACTATCCATTAGTGACAATTTCGAAGCAATTTAACATTTTCTTTTTATCAGTTTTTTTTTATAAAAATCCAAATATTTGGCTTGAATTTTTTGTTTTTTGATTATTATTTAATATTATGGCAATGTTTTTTTTTTATTTTTTCAATATATGTCTATAGTTTATATCAGCAGGTTAATATATCTTTTATGAAGCGCCTTCTTCAGCATTACACATCGAATTGTGGGTTCTACTTATTTAAATTTTATAAATATTTTTTTGTTTTCAAAATATTTTCAGTTTTTTTTCCATTTTTTGTCATATTTCATATTATTTATAATTTTTGTATTTTAATTTTCACATTATTAAATTTTGAGTTTTTTTTATTTATATTCCACAATTGTCATTTATCATTTTATTATTTTTCGAATATTTTTTAAACATAAAAAATGTTTTTTTATTATTATTATTTTATTTTTTTAATAATTTATTGTGTATATCCAATATCACTTGAACGAACACCCACCAATAATTGTAGGGATCTCATATTTGTAATCCCCCCGCTATGTTGACGCGTTTAATGTGTATTTAGCACCAAATGTATGACTGCCTCTGTTGAGGTCTTCTAATATAACTACCCACATTTCACCACTGCAGATCTATTTATATTTTGGGAAGTGATCATTGTGTCGGGCTTTACGACGTCATGATCATCACAACAGACCCCCAAAACAGTCCGACAACGGCGAGCAACCAACCGAGCAGCATGGGCCATCATCATCATCATCACCACCACCATCAAGGTGGCTCACCAGCCAATGGAAACTAACAACAACAAATGCAGCAACAACACCGAAACTGAAAATGCCAAAATTACTTTTTGAACGAAAATGAAAACGAAACATCCGAACCATCAGCCCCTAGTACATGTTTGTATAAAAAGCTTGAATTCGGATTCCGAAAAACAAAAACCAAAACCCTCAACATATGCTCACTCTCAGTTTTAAACAAAAACACGCTCACACACATGTACAAACTCATTTTTTTGGCCGGTAAAAATGAGCGCCAAAACTACAAAACAAAAGGAAATGAAACTTAAATTGAAACACAGCTACGAATATATCAACAAACTATAAAGCTCTCAGCCAGCCGCAATGCAAAGCGAAACCAATATCATTGAGGTAGGTAACGAAACAACAAAACTTAACTGGCCGAAAGTGGCTCACACATACAATTGCATACACGGCATTCGTGATAAAGCAATTTTTGCTTAAGCTTAGCAATTTCAAAGATTAAACATCAATTCCATTTCATTTGGGATAGGTCAGGGGCAGCATACGGTTGTGTGATGATTGTATTTCGGTTTCAGTTTTTTTTTGTGTTTCGATAGTCTTAAATAAAGTTCTGCAACTGTTGTCATAAAAAGGATGTTATTGGATTGATTTAAAAAATAACAGATTTTGCATTATATAAAAAATAAATAAATGCGACTTAAATTACGAAGGTGAAATACAGTAGCAGAAAACAAAAAGTTATTATTGGAATGTCCGTTAAAAATTCTGATTCGAAGAAATCCAAATTGTGCAATTTCGAAATACTGAAAATTCTACTGTTTCAGATCATAGGTTTGGATTAAATGAATAGATGGAGTATTCCGATTAAAAATTATTGTATTTGTGGTATAAAATTATGGTACCTCCTTGTACTCTTTACTACTGAATGTCAGATGAGAGCCTTGCCATTATTGAATTAAATACCCAATATAATAAAGATATTGTTGGCAACCTCATACAGTATAATAACTTGAAATTAACGATTTTTGAAGTCTGAAAAACTTTTTCATTGGTTTGTGTTTTGACATTGTTCCATATAAGGGACCCGTCTCAAATGGTTGCAGTCGTATTTTTTATCGAATGAGTTAGGCATTTAGAATTCGTCCTGGGCCATAAAACATATTTACAGATTTTCAAAATCTATCCATGTTTTTGCCGATTTTATTTGTTTGCGTCCCTGGGAGCATTTCTCGCCATTATAAATTATTTGTGCGTAATTTTCCTGTCGAAGTTTCTATTATTCCGTATTTCGGGATGCCGAATAACATTTTTACCAAAAAATTAATATAGCGGATAGACCTCTTTTCTAAAGAGCAGTAATTCGGCAATCTGTGTTTTCGATGGGTAATTAAAACACAACATTTTTAAATTGTTGATCCATATTTTGGCGATTTGAGGTGATTTTGTGGCCGTGGGAGCATTTCTAAATTGAAATGTCCCCAACTTTGCAATCCGTGTTTGTTTGTGTGTAAAACTGTCATTCGAAAACAATTTTCAATGTAAGTCCATTTTTCGATATAGCTCTAATATAACGGAACTCCCGAATTCCCCGTTGTTTCCAACCAAAGTTTCTGTAATGTGGGATTTAGTCTCTGCCCTCTATGCATTTTAATTTTTCGTCTACACCAGGGCCAACTGTTAGGGATAAGTAAATCAACTTTGGACGAGTCGATGTCGACTTGATTTATTATCAAAAAACACAAATTGCCTAAAAATTACTCATTCTTGACAACAATTCGTATAATAAATCAATTTGACATTAGTCGGTAAAAGTCGAAAATCGAATTTGAACAGGTTTCACAAAATCGAAAGATCGAAAAGTTATTCATTATAAACCATTGAACGGAGCTGTACAGACGGAAGAGTCGATCTATTTTAACCCCTAAATATATGATCATCTCTGAAAATTACAGGGGTCGTGCTGACCATAACTTGTACTTCGTGTAAAATTTCAAATCGATCAGCGCAAAATATATGCCTTCTAGCGTAGTAATGGTATTTCGCGACGTTACCAACTTTTGGGGCTACACAATTTTGTGTCAATCTGACAAACATGAAGGACGAATATATATATGGAAGATATCCAAATCTGAACCTTTTTCAACGAAACTTGTCACAGGCTAAATTATACTAATTTCAGTAAGTTCATTTAATCATTTACTCAAAATCGGACGAAAATATATATGGGAGCTATATCTAAATCTGAATCGATTTTAACGAAACTTTACATACGGTAGGTTACAGTAACGCTAGTATGTTGTGCTTAATTTTGGGCCTTTGGTGCGCCATTTACATAAAATCGGGTGAAACTATATATGGCATCTATATCTAAATCTAAACCGATTTCAACAAAATGTCATGTTATAGTAACTTCAGTACGTTATGCAAAATTTTGTGCCAATCGTCTTAACTTGGAAATTTTACTTAAAATCGGACGAATCTTAATTAATTTTTCCTAATTAAAATAGAGTTCGTCCTTTGGCCAACTGAATGAGAATTGCCAAATTTCATTTAATTCGGATCATACTTTGTATCTGTCCTGTTCCTTGTTTACAGTTTAACATGCATTGAAATTTTTATCCCAGCAGATTATTTATCTTCGGAGCAAAGGAAATATGGGTGCAAAAATACCTAAGTGGGCCGTGACTTTTATATGGGAAATAGATCGATACATGGATCTATGCTGCAATATTTCGTTTTCATAACATTTAAATTGAGGATGGGACTTTTATATATGTCTATATAAAACTATTGGCCTCTATTGAATTTTTTTTTTTTGCCCACCAAAATCCGAGATGAAAAATTACAACCACAGCGTTTGGAAATATTTTAACTTAGTCTCCCGCGAATAAATTTAATTCACGTGTATTATGATAACCACGATATATTTATGGTATATATATATATATATATATATTTTAGAAGAATCCGACAGTTCTTCATAATTTTCAATTTAATTAAAATGTCATAAGGTTATCTGAACAAGGATCCGGTACAAGAGGTAAAGAACGATGAAAACATGCGAATATCTATTTCTTGTTTTTGGGGACCCTATCAAAAATATTTTGAGCAAAATTTTTTAGAATATTTGTAGGCCATAAAAGCTCATCTTGTCACGGTTCAAGAAAATAGGGATAAAAAAATGCATAATGACTGGATACTTTATAGGGAATAAAATGATTACATCCTGATCTAATAAACAACGTAACCTAATGAAAGAGTTAATATACTCATCATTATTTTGGAGTACATCATGGGAATCTTCTGGAATCATAACTATATTATCGCCATTAACAAAAATACCTAATGTGGCACGGTGTAATTGATAACTGAAATATTTAACACTTTTAAAAGTATGTCAGTCCATTTTTTTTCGATTTAATAGCTTAATCCCATGTGAAAACAAATGTAAACCAGTGAATGAATGAACCACTAGTTTTGAAGACAATTCCAAAAAATAAAGAAGCGGGAGTATTTTTAAGCTTGTATTTCCTTTTGGATATTTTTTCTTTCTACACATTTATTTCATATTTCATTGTCTTTACCACCACAATTAATGATCATTAATCATATGTATTTGTTGGGTATGCATGTATGAGTATGTTTGTATGAGTTATGTTGACTGAAGTTCATTAAAGTACTCATTCGGACATGGTAGTTGCGAGTTGATGATTGTTTTGTTGAAATTTGCTTGTCGACGAACGGGCGAACGACATTGAGTGTTGAAGTTTTTATTTCAAAGCTGACACTAACCTACCTCAAATTATGTTTTGGTAGACCCACGAACATATTACAAATTTTATTGAAATACTGTAAACGAATGTATTATTTTTTTTTGTTGCATTGTGCGTGAAGGGTGTTTTATTTTGTAAGTTTTGTATGCATGTAAAAAGTAATGTTTGCATCTTATCTGTCCACCCATCGATCATCGGGATGTCATACTCCAGCAAAAGATTACATTTGGTAAATGAAATTAAATAATATTTAAATTAAATGTTTGCACAGAAATGGAGTGAGGGGCTTTTGTTGTGGAATACAATTTTAATAAAAAAGTGAGTTGTATTAACATTTGTTAATATGTAAATATGTGTTAGTATAAAAAATATATACCTGAAATTATGTTGTTCAGTGGGGAGAACATTTGGAGTGCTAGTATATTCCCTAATTAACCTTACATAAAAATTCCGAATTGACAGTATTTTGACATTTTGGCATTACAAACAAATATATGCATAGAAGTTGTTTGTTGAACGAAAAAATTGTGCATAATTATAATTGATTCAGTACGTTGTGTCAATCAGCCTGGACAAAACAGCTTTTCACCATATTTAAAAGAGTATATATATATATATATATATAGGAGGTGTATGTATATCTGGACGATTTTCACAAGAAATTTTTGACATAAAAAGTTTAAATGAATTAAGCCCACGGGCTTAAAAATAGATTTTTATATATGGCCGTTGTTAAGCGTTCGCTTAACTAACACGTGTGAAAATATATACGGATAACCTATAAATCCGAATTTGAACAGATTTTCAAACAGCTGCGCATATATTTTTAGATTTCATGTAAATTTAGTAACAAAAGAAGATGCTTCAAAATGTGACTCCTTCACAGTAGAAGAGTTCACTGATACACAAGGCTTAGAAAGTCTGAATATTGTGGAGCTATATCTTAAATTTGAACCGATTTCAACCTGTAAAACACAAACCGCCATCTATGGATAAAGTCAAATTCGTAGCTTAAGCTACACATGGAGACATGGCTCTGAACATTCTAACACCAAATAGAACGTGAGCCAAGGAGGAGAGGAGTTAATTGAAAAAAAAATCAGTTTGTTCTAAAACGGCCCAGCACACTATGGGCCAGGAATTCAATTTTTTGGCCAAAAGTCCATTTCAGGTAGAGCCGATAAAACGTTATATATTTGAAATTTGGGGACTTTGAGCTTTACACCACTAAAATTTTATAACATTGTGTGTCACGGTTTACAAATAACATGATGTCAAAGTCAAAATTTCTTTTTTTTTTTTTTAATATTAATTGAATTTAAACAAGTGAACTGACAAGTACTTGAAATAAAAATATAGGGAACATACCAAAAAGTGTACCTACACCGATATTTCTACAAACCGATTATGGTTCCAAATTCTAAGACTTATAATTTCTTCCAATATTAGTTGAAGTTCGTGTTAATATACCCTCCATAGTATGGTGGATTGTATAAAAAGGGTGTTATATGGGACGACCCCAAAAAGAGAGCGAATATTAAAAAATTTTGGTAGGGAGATTTGTTACTATATACGACTACAAAATACCAAATGGCAGCGAATTCGGTTGAAAAGCGCGCTCAAGAACCCCATGGGGGATATCCGAAAAAATTGACCCATATTTATAATTTTTTGTGGAGAGATTTGGTACAATAAGGTTGCTCTATATATACTAAATTACAGCCAATTTAGTAGGAGGAAAATCAGATAAAAACCCCCCAAAATACTGAAAATTTGGAGGCCGACTATAAATCCTTTACCACTTTATTATATAATAATAATAACCAACCTCACATTTTTAAAGGAAAATTACATGAAATTGTGTTAGAGCAACTGTAATTGAATTTTGAAATATATTTGAGTACTCGACTTCTATAATTCTATAATTTTCGATGCATAGATTAAGAAAAAATGTTTTTATTATAACCTCTGCCTTTCGGCTAATGAGGGTATATATACTTTGCTACGGCAAAAATGTGCCTCATGGTTCTTTGGACCAAATCGATTTCAGACATTTACATTTATTTGATTTACAAATAACCGCCCGTCCGTCTGCGTGTCTGTCAGGCTGGCTGATGTGCAAGATAACTCTCGAAGGGAGTAACCGATTTCCTTCAAACTTTGCACATCGTAAAATTTCTTCCAAACTTAAATCAACCTACCCTACAAAATGGTCAACATGTTGATGAAAATTAATTTTAGAATATAATGCGAACTGACTATCCGATTTCAACTAAACTATGTGATTTTTTAATCCAGGTCGTTCAAATTCTCTAACGTTTAAGAATTAAATCACTCAATTTTTATTTATTCATCACATTTATTTGCAATGGTTCTTAGCATGAATATATAGAAAATAGTATAAACATTTGTGAACAAATTTTTATAAACAAAAGTCGTAGAACTATTCAATAGCTAACGATGGTGTAGGATACCTTTATCAAAACAAAATATTTTTTTGGTTCCCAATCCCTTTCTCCACACAAAAATTCGCGGCTATGTTTGACTGATAATTGATACATTTTGGTAGAAACATGTGACATCCCATAAGAATTTTATAAATCAAATTAAAGAGTATTTCGTCATCATTAATTCAAAAAGACGTACCTTCACTCCTGTAAAAAACTAAAGCTCGCAATATTGAAGATAGGAATTCTGAACTTATATTAATGTTATTTCTGGCATGTTTGGTATTGAAAATATATGGACCTATTTTTAACGGTAGCCCACATATAGCGGTACCCCAAAATTCTGTTTTCTTCATTTTTTTAACTTATCAGCTATAATAAGAGATTTCTCAATACTCGGCATTCTAGACTCCATAAAGTACGCCGTGCAAAGTTCTATCGCTATAGGAGAAATAATTTATGTCTTTATTCGAGCATGTCTTTATTCGAGAGTTTTTAACTTTCAGATCTATGAGTTTCCCATTCACGAATTATTAGTCATTAGAAATTTTGAATTCTAAACTATGGGCTGATCTACATTGAAGCTCAGCTGATGTTTATTTTCAGTGGTCCAGGGTTTCTATTTTGCTTCCATTTCTGATGGTCAAATTAAAGTTTTTATTTTATTTTAAAACAAGTTCGATATTTTAATCAGACAATGACGCAGCATTTTCAGGGATTGTTTTTATGATGTGTCATCTTAGATGTTTACATATCTAAGTTTGTGGTATACGTCGTGATATCGTCATTGATACGGTTAAACTGATGTTGAACATGCTTTTGTTGTTGGAGTTAATTCTACGCGAATGTTTTGATGCTGCATAATTATGAATATACACAGTTTGGAAGTTTCGGAGGTATCGTCACTCTTGACACAGTAATCACTTGACATACAAGTGTAGTTTTATATATTTTATTATTTGGGAACCTTATATCAGGTCTATGTGAAAACGTGGACTTACATTTTAAATTGTTTACCAGGAGGATGATAAATACGACCAGGAATGCCAAATTACAGCTAAATACGTTAGAAAATGCGTTTAGAACGCCCGTCAAGAACCCGAAATGCCAAATTATAGTTATTTTGGTTGGTAATTGGCCTTATTTATGTCAACAGTCAAATGGATCTATATTGAAAAATTTCTGCAAATAAATTTATTATCCTCCAAAAACCCAAAATGACCGACTACAAATGACAAAAACTGAGGCTGTAGCGTCTAAGACCTCATAAAGTATACGTATTCTTGATCAGGATTCTATGTCGATTTAGTAATGTCCCTCTGTCGTTGAAATAAGGATTTTTGCTACTCATAGAATGTTGGGTAATGAAATTGAAGTTTTAACAACTTTTTTCCACGGAAGATATTGTAATTTGACATTCCGGATTTTTGGTGGCTGACATACATCTACACAGGAAATGATTCAAATAGGTCCATGTATTTCTTGAAGACGCATTTGTTCCATGCTGCTGTATGTAGGCATTTTAAATTCTTGTAGGTGATAAATAATTGTTTAAGAAAATGTGAGATATAGGTCCATGTTTTCACATAGCTCCCATATAAAAGACCATTCCAGTTTCGGTTTTGGTATTTTCAAGATTTTACCCACCGAAGAGGCTAAAAATTATTAGTAAAGGTTCATGTTATGGCATAACGCCCATAGAAAGATCCCGCATCATTTTCGGTATCTTGAAGGCATTAACAGCATTTTCTAAACTTTAAGTTTGGTAATTTTCAAGATTTTAGCCGCATGTTGCCACCGATGAGGCTGTAATTTGACATTCTTGGTTCCAAAAACTTACTTACTTAGCTAGCTTGTTACAGAACGGTTGTTCCATAAACCGAGCTTAAAAAAGATTTCCAAGCGCGTCGGTCTTGTGCGCAAGTCCACCAATTTGGAAGACCACGTTTCAAGATGTTGTTTTCTACTTGGTCTTTCCATCTAATTCGTGGCCTTCCCCTTCTACGGGAACCATCAGTAGGCTCATTTGTATATGCCTTTTGAGCTGGTGCATTTTCATTCATCCGCACAACATGGCCTAGCCACCGTAGTCGCTGCAGCTCAATACGACTGACTATGTCGATGTCCGCGTATAAATTGTAAAGCTCGTGGTCCATTCTACGCAGATCGGCCCGTATATCTTTCGGAGTATTTTTCTCTCAAACACCCCAAGAGCTGCCTCATCTGCTTGTGCAAGTACCCATGCTTCTGATCCATATAATCAGGTAGTATCAGCGTCTTGTAAAGTGTGAGTTTGGTCTGGCGGGAGGTGGCCTTGTTTCTAAACTGCTTACTTAGACCATAGTAGCATCTGTTGGCCATCATAATCCTTCTCCGAATTTCAAAACTGATGTCAATCGTTTTATTTATGACGGTACCAAGGTATATAGAGTCTTTAACTACCTCGAAGCTGTAGTTCTCAAGTTCCACAGTGGGTCCGAGTCTACTGGACGTCTTGCGCGTTGATACCATCAGATTGGTCTTCACGCCGTTTACTGCCAGACCCACTTTGGCAGACTCCTTTTCAATTTGTTCAAAGGTGGCTGTTACCGCACGCAATGTTCGACCCCTTATATCGATGTCATCGGCGTAGGCGAGTAACATATGTTGTTTGGTGTACAGAGTGCCATTCCTGTTCACCTTTGCGTCTCGTATGACCTTTTCCATTAGGATGTTAAAAAGATCACACGACAAACTGTCACCTTGTCTGAATCCTCTTTCGGTATTGAAGGGCTCCGATAGGTCCTTTCCTACTTTAACTGCTGACCTTGTGCCACTTAGAGTTATCCTGCATAGCCGTATTAATTTTGCAGGGATGCCCAACGCAGACATGGCTTTAAACGCCTCTGAACAGATAGGGCTGTCGAATGCGGCATTATAGTCAACAAATAGGTTCTGGTTCTAAACACCCATGCCCGATTTTCGTGGTTTTTGAGAGTTTTGCCTTTTTTCCATTGAAGTGGCTGTAATTTGGCATTCCTGGTTGCTTGTAAATAAAAATTCTTTCAAGAAAATTGTTGACATAGATTCTTGCTGTTAATAGCTTAATATGTCCCGCTTAATTTCCGGTACGTTGGTAATGGTTTATCTTTATAGGTCTCATGTAATGGTGTCAAGTTTGTTTTTCCGTTTGTAACACATCGAAATAATCATTTCCGATTCCGATATATATTCTAGACCAGCGTAAAAATTTATGACACTTTTAAAATGCCCGTCTGTCTCTTGTAATCACGCTAGCCTCCAAATGAATTGAGATAAATCGCAAAAAGTTTGCATAGAGTGGTTTTTGTCTGCAGGCTATGGGCTATTTTGTTGGTTTTGTAGTCGTATATGCTAAAAAATCTCCTTAAAATCCCCTTCTTATACCTTTCAGCACACTGTGGTACAGGGTGCTATGTCTTTGTGCATATGCTTGTAACAGGCAAAAGATGTCAATTTCCTTTTGAGAATATGCATAGTCGATTAATGAAAGTCCGTCTGTTGATGTTAAATTGTAAACAAAGTGCAGCACGAATTTTATGATTATCCTCCTATATTTTCTTCGAATTGAACGAATTTTAGCATAACGTGTTGATGTAGGTCTAGAATGATGTGTGAATAGTTTCGTGAAAATCAGTTCAGACTTAGATATGGCTCCTATATATGTGTTAAGTTTCGAGAAAATCGGTTTAGGTTTAGATATAGCTCCCATTTACAAATTCGTCCGATTTTAATGGAGCACTAAAGCCTCTACAAATCTCATTTTGTACGAAATTTGACATAGTGTACTGAATTGAATCTAGAATGATGTGTGTTAAGTTTCGGAAAATCTGTTCACGTTTTGATATTGCTCTTATATATATTTTCGACCGATTTAAATGTATAGCTTTTGTGCACTAAAGGCATATAGCTCCTAGATATATTTTGGCACACAATTTTTAAAATGTTATGAAGTTTTTATAACATTGACAGAAAATACTGAAGTTAATATGAATTAATCTCTGGCAAGTTTCCCTAAATCGGTTTAAATTTAGATATATCATTGGTTCCATATATAATTTCCATTCCATTCGACCTATTATTTTTAATTGTACACCAAATAATCATTTGTGATTACGGAGGATATCGAGATAAAAAACTAGAACGTCAGGTTAGAGTGTGAAATATAGTGGCCCGCATTTAGGCCTAGCCACCATATAATAATACCTACCCATCTTCGGTATTTTCAATATTTATGGTAAAGGAAGGTATTGTTAGGCAAATATGTTAGGTTCGAAATTCAACTAATAATAGGCATAGTTCCAAATGTTCAGTAATTCCTACACGATGTAATCAATAGTGATGCCGCTTTAGGTATGGCCTCAGGGGACTTACTCATAAAATTTTTTTCGAAGTTACTACTACTAGGATGTTCGGTGTTGAAAATATCGGTGCTTGTTTTGGTAAAAGAACCTTATAACATTACCTCCAAATATTCGCTACTTTGGGCAATTTTCCCACGACTTTTTAACGAAATTTGACTAGTTAAGATAGTCCCATATAACGGGACATTAAAATGTTGATATTTTTTAATATGCAAACCTTCATGCCAAAAATGTTCAATATTGATTCATTTTTTTGGATAACCCCATTATTCAATATTTTAGGGATTATTACGGCATATATTTAATCGGATTGGATCTTATTTGATTTTCATTGGGAGTCAAATTTTCCAAACAAAATTTTTCTTTGGCATAAACAGCCATATCTCCAGGGTTCCGAATGATTAAAGGTATCATAAATGTACACTTCATGGTGAAGGGTATAAAAAGTTCGACCCGATCGAACTTAGCTACTTTTTCACATGTTTATTTTTTTTTAATTTTTGGTGTGGGTTTTTTCTTACGATTTTATGGGTGCTGATGATGACTTGGGATATGCCCAAATGGTGTCAAAAATGTGTGTCTTTGTCGAACAAGCTGTTAAATCAGATGTCGTCTGGTTGATTTCAAAATCTGTTCCACTCTTTCATTTATTTCAGTTTTTATTTTTATTACGCTACCAAATAAAATGTTGGCATCAATTTGTTGAATAAAAATTCCATACATCATCATTGTGATCCTTATCACTTAAGTGGCTAGTGAGCCAAACGCCATTATAGCACCTGGGTGATGATGTCTCCCAGAAGACAATAAACTAAAAACAGAAAAAATACTGAATGGCTTTTGGCTAGTTTGGTATATAAATACCGTTATAACAGATATTTTTCTTCTTCGGCGTTCAGTTTTGGTTATTGACATTCATGATTAAGTCACGTACTTAACTGCATGATGAACAACAGCGTACATTGTTGTTTATCAGTCAGGCAGGCAGTCAGTCACTTAGTCAGTTAGCCACTAAGTCTACTGTGTTTTTGTTGTACCCACACACACGGTAGCATTGTGATGATGGCATCGTGACAACGATCTATTAAACGACATGTCCAACACTGATAGCTAAGCTGAACTGGGCTTCAATATTGCTGCCATTTGGCCAATTCAATGCCCGAAATCATGTAGCCAAATTGTCGTCAGCGTCGTCGATGTCGCCGTCATCGTCTTTTTCTGTCGTGCCATCTATTGTTTAAATATTTACAAATCAAGAAAATAAATATAAATTAAAGACATAAATAAAATAATATCAATTTATATCAGAGCTATTTAAATCGATATCAAGGCTTCAGCGATTTTAGCTATTTTCGTTGTTGTTTTTGTTTCTTTGGTTTGGTTTTGTTGCAATTCATTGAAGGCATTGACAGAAATCGTATTATCGCATTTGTGGAATTTATATACATATGTAGGTATGTTGGACTAATTGTTTTGTGTTTTTTATATATACTTTTTATATAAAAATTGACTCTTAGCTTGGTCTAAAGCGTAATTAAAAATAATTAAATATTTCGTTATGGATTTTTGTTTGATTTGAAATTTTTGGCATATGTGTATCGAACGTGCATATCATGGTCTGCAAGGTTATATTTGAAAATGAAAACTCAATATACCATTCGATGTCATCAGAACATTAAATGGTGTTTGTTAAAACAAATTAATGCAAATATGATTTTGGGATTTATTTAAGGACTAGCAAGTGCTCGTATCGTAAATACTGTAAATTTGTTGTACTATAGTCTGCGATTTAATACTCTTCATACACATAAGCACTATTTTCCGAAATCTCTATTACTTCCATTAAATAGATTAAAACCAGTAAGGAAAGTAGTAAAGTACCCCATGCAAAATTTCGTGCAAGTCGAAAGATATATAGGGACTTTGGTACACCATTTACATTAAATCGGACGAAGTTATACATGGGAGCTATATCTAAATCGGAACCGATTTTCACGATGTTTAACACACATCGTTCTAGACGTAATTCAGCCCGCTGTGCTAATTTCGTGTAAATCGAAGGATATATAGGGAGTTTGGTGCACTATTTACCTAAAATCGGACTAAAATATATATGGGACCTATATCTAAATTTGAACAGATTTTTCCCAATTTCAATAGGGTTCGTCCTTGGGCCAAATATGTGACGTATACTTATCTCTATAGCTAAATACAACACTTCAACAGTAATCTAAATTCCAAATCGCAGGATCCAACCAATTCCAAATGGTTCCAAATATAGTACCATCATACTTATAAGTAAGAATTTCTAAAACTACATCAATCTTACTCTCCAACAGTAATCTTAATTCCACCAAAGTCCAAATTTAGTACTTTTCGTACTCATAAGTACGAATTTTCAAATATACCTCAATCCTTATTTCAAATAGTAATCGTAAGTCAAAATGTAAGAATTCCAGCTCTGTCTGTTCATCAAAAAGCAAATTGTACCAAAATTGGTACCATTCTGTACTTTTCGTACCCATATTCCTAACTTTATCAAATCTACACTCCCACAGTAACATAAGATGCAACTTTCGGGATTCGAATTCTAACCGTTCACCAATGTCCAATTTGTACCAAATTGTGTGCTTTCCGTACCCATATGTACGAATTTCCAAAACTACCCCAGTCATGTTCTCCAATAATAACCTTTAATCCACATTTAAGGATTCCAGCTCTATCCGTTCACCACACTCCAACAGTAATTTTAATCATAAATTTCAGGATCCCAGCCCTATCCGTTCACATAAATCCAAATTATAGCATATTTAGTACCATTTAGTACTTTTCGTACTTTAAGTTTTAATTTTCAAAACTGTCTTAATCCTGTACTCTAACTGTAATTTTATTTTCAAATATAAGAAATGACAAATTTTCAAAAATACCGACATATTTCAATGCTGCACTCCAACATTAATATTAATTTAATCAAAATTTCAGGATCTCAACCCTATCCATTGGTACCATTTAGTACTTTTTGTTCTATAATTAAATTACGTCAGTCCTACACTTCAAAAGTAATTTTAATTCCAAAAGTCTGGAGTCCAACTCTATCCACTTAATCAAGTTGTACCAAATATAGTACCATTTAGTACACATGCGTACTATGCTTCCATACCATAATTCTATATTCTAAAAGCAACCATTATTCCAAATTTTAGGTTTCCAGCTCTCTCCGTTCACCCAAATCCAAATTGTACCATATCTAGTGCCGTTTAGTACTTTTCGTACACACAAATACGAATTTCCACAGATGTCTCTATAGCTCAATCTTCAACAGTAATCAGAATTCCAAATTTCAGGTTTCAAGCTCATCCGTTTAAGCAAAATCCAAATTGTACTATATTTAGTACGATTTAGTACTTTTCGTACCAAAAAGTGCGAATTTCCAAAACTACCTCAATTCTACACTGCAACTGTCATTTTAATTCCCAATTTAAAGACTCCAGCTCTATATGTGAACCGAAATCCAACTTGCACCAAATTTAGTACCATTAAGTACTTTTCGTACACAACGGTACGATTTTTTAAAGCTACCACAATCCTGTATTCCAACAGTAGTCCTAATTCCGATTTTCAGGATTCCATCTATATACACTCAACTATATGCAAATAGTACTAAAATTTAGTACCAATTTAGTACTTTTTAAAAAATATAAGTACGAAAATCTTAAACCATTTCTATACATCAACACCACTTCCCAACCTGTATTCTATATAAAATTTCAAAATTTTAGCTATATATGTTCAATATAAGTAGAATTAGAACTAAATGTAGTACTTTTAGTCAGAGATGGTCCGTCAGAAACAGTGACGTAAATAACATACATTTTCGACGTATATTACATACGTCGGAAACGTCGGAAACCCACCCAAAACCATTAGGTTTTTGACAAAATACCTATTTCCATTAATGAATTTGGAAATTACGTATGCTTTACTGAAATCCATATAAAATTTCAAAATATTTTTCTCCAAAAAGTCTAGAATTTTGTATTAGTTCTAGTAAGGAACAGACAGATACATGTAAAAATAATATGCATTTTTGAAAATAGCGGTATATGATAATAATATTCGAATAAATGACGTTTTCTACATTTACTACATTTTATACAGGTATATGACGTTTTCGACATTTACACCTTTTTGACAGTCGAAAACCTAAAAATTCGTCATTCGGACCATCCCTGCTTTTAGTACACTTATAGGTCGAATTTCCAAAACCCTTTTGTACATCTTTCTAACATTCCATCACTGACCCACATTCCAAATCTCAGAATTCTAGCTCTTCCCGTTCGCCTAATACAAAGGGTACCATATTTCGTACATTTTAGTACTTTTCGTACCCTTCTAATTCGAATTTTCAAAAACCCAGCCTTATCTCACGCCTACACACCAGCAACAACCCACACACAAAATTTCAAGCTTCTAGCTTCAGCCGTTTCGTCTGGGCGATGATCTGTCAGTCAGTCACTCACTCCCTCACTCACTCACTTAACACTAAGCTATTTTATATATATAGATAACACTCATCTCAATAGCTACACACCAAATATAGATATTAGTTTAATTGAAATTAAAATTATTTTTATTTCCTTTAAATAAATTATATAAATAATTAGTATCAAGGGTAAATGAGAAAAATCTCAAATATGTTTTACTAATTTCAGTAATGAGCAAGTCTGTACACTTTTAATCAGTTTTGAATTTATGATTAGTTTTGGATTACGCTTGGACTAATTTTAGTTAAATATTTTGGTAAACTAACAAAAACAACATGTCATGCATTTTTTGGAAAAACACAAATCAGCAACATTCAAACAAAAACTTTATTTGGTTACTAGCCATCAAATGTTATTTATTTAATTATCACTGAAAAACAAATTCCCAAAAACACCCACTGTGTCATAGTTTCTCAGTTTATTGTTTTTTTTTTTTTTAATTTAAAATATGTTAATTAATAGTGACTATGTATGTACGCCGAAAGAAAACCAGTAGAATTCTATATGACCTTGCCAAAAGCTAAAAGAAAACCAGCTGTCTTACATGATTCCTGGTGTTTTGGGCCCTTTCAAATCCACACGAACAAGGTAATGGAAGATATTTTGCACCAGTCATCCAGCCAGGCAGTCAGCCAACCAAGCAAACACAACCATAATTTTTGTGTGTCTCCTTAAATATTACCCAAAAAACAGCTACGAAAAACAATTACTGTCCATAATATTTAGTAAACTCGTTTCGAACATTGTTAGCAGCCAACATTGCCGATTTATTACCAATTTTTATGTTTTTTGACGTTTTTAGCCACATTTTTTTTTGCATGCACGCCTGTTGTGAAGACTCTGACTCTGGAGTTGGTGGTTGGATGGAGTACACAGTTTCGCCACTCTATGTCCCTGACATGCCAGACAGCATCTTCAGACACTTTGCATAGTTACTTACATAGAGACATAAATACACAAAAGTATGATGGTGGAATGTGTTACATACATATAAAAATAATTGTGTTTTTATTATTTTTGGTTTGGTAATATATGTACGTGTGTATATTTTTCGATGTTGTTATTTTTGTTGCTCCATAAAAAATATTTATTTGATTTTATGTACAAGAAGTTTTAACTAAAATCAAGTGTCTGTTTTGTTTTTTTTTTTTTTGGAAGTGACTATGCAATTATGGAAATGGCAATATATACGAGACAGTTGTATGTTTGTGACCATCGAGATAAAGAGTGGTTGTATCTAAATAGGTAAAATAATAAAAATATGATCAAAATTATAAGCGTGGAATTATTGCAGTTATTTCAATTTAGGTGTGTGTGTTTATACCCTACACAACTATGTTGTCAGGGTATTATAGCTTTGTGCAGGCCCAAAAGTTTGTAACGCCGCGAAATATTGGTCCTAGACCCCCCTTAAATATACCGATCGTCATATCCCGACTAGCTGAGTTGATCTAGACATGTGTGTCCGTCCGTCCGTCTGTCCATTATAATTTGTAAACACGATACAGACCACAGTTATGGACCAATCTTCACGAAATTTTGCATGTAGGATGGGTTCTGGCCAATAAAGACCCCTATTGTTTTTGAAAAAGATCGGTTAATATTTAGGGGATGAAATGGACCAAAAACTTTATTTTTGTCGGTTTTTCTGATCGCTCCAGAGGCCACAATTATGGTCCAAACATCCCAAATTTTTACATGGAGAAGGGGATCGGGTCAGAAAATAAGCATGCCAGTTTTGATAAAGATCGGTCAATATTTAGCGGGTCAAATGGACTCTTACTTTTGTGTGAAAAATGACAAAATGTGTATTCTATGGCAAATATGTTAACTCCCGAAGGACATAAACCCGAGAAGTTCATAGTATATGCAAGAGGAGTGGTTGACCTTTAAATTGTGTTAAATTTTTTGTGTTTTTTCGATTCGATGTCAATAACAGGCCGAATCTGGACAATTAATTATAATGGCTGTACTGAATATGAATGTTAATATTCGGAAAATATGTGAGTGTAATGAAGAGGTGCTGTTGATCTCTAATTGGGCTAGATTGAGCAAATATAACGAAATATTGCCCAGGCTTGGAATAAACATCCGCAGAAAGTTAGAGTTCCGTGGTAGTTATGTAGGGTATCGTATGGTCGGCCACGTCCGACTATACTGCTCCGCTCACCGTTTTTTTTTTTTTTTTTTTTGTTAACAGGACTATGTTAGAATTTTTATACCCTTCACCGCACTGTGGTACAGGGTATTATGTCTTTGTGCATATGTTAAAAATAAATGAGATAGACCCATGGTTCCTTTTGCGAATATACTTAGAATCACTTTCTGAGTCGATTTATGCATGTCCGTCCGTCTGTCCTGGTTAAATTGTAAACAAAGTACAGGTCGCATTTATGATCCGAATTGGATGAAATTTGGCACAGCTCATTTGTTTGGCCCAAGGACGAACCCTATTGAAATTGGGAAAAATCGGTTCAGATTTAGATATACCTCCCATATATATTTTTGTCCGATTTAAGGTAAATGGTGTACCAAAGTCCCTATATATCTTTAGATTTGCACGAAATTTTGGATAGAGTAATGAATTAGGTCTAGAATGATGTGTGTTAAGTTTCGTGAAAATCGGTTCAGATTTAGGTATAGCTCCCAAATATATCTTCGTCCGATTTAAGGAAAATGATGTACTAAAGTTCCTATATATCTTTTGATTTGCACCAAATTTGGCACAGCGTAATGAATTAGGTCTAGTATGATGTGTGTTAATTTTCCTAAAAATCGGTTCAGATTTTGATATAGCTCCCATATATATTTTCGTCCGATTTTATGCACGAAATTTTGCACAGCTTAATGAATTAGGCCTAGAATGATGTGTGTTAAGTTTCCTGAAAATCGGTTCAGATCTAGATTTCATTTTACTGGTCCTTTCAAAATGCGACGTCTGTTAGGATTCATCTGTTGAATATACCCAAAGTGGTGAAGGGTATCATATAGTCGGCCCAGTCCGACTTTACTACTTTCCTTACTGGTTTTTAAATTAGATTCGTGAATTTTGGATTTTGTAATATTTTTAGGAAAACCATTTGAATTAAAAACGCGGGTTTTATAAATATTTTTTAACGTCTCAACAGCATAGTTCGAGCCAGAGAAGGACGGTTTGGGTATAAATGCCACACGCTTAACTTTAAGGATGGGCTTTCCTACTCAGTTTTTATAGAGAATCTCTCTAGTGATTACACCAACGATGAAATTAAGGTAGAACTGGAATCGTTAGACTTTCCTGTGTTGGTTAGGTCTAGGGTCATCTTGGTCTATGACAAGTGGCTTGTCAGATTTAA
This sequence comes from Musca vetustissima, assembly GCF_032173495.1. Classification (NCBI taxonomy): domain Eukaryota; kingdom Metazoa; phylum Arthropoda; class Insecta; order Diptera; family Muscidae; genus Musca; species Musca vetustissima. The sequence continues at coordinate 88,532 of NW_026874537.1, forward strand.
TAGGTAGACCTACAGCAATGTCAGTTGTGGGAATGACAGGACACGTGGATTAACCCAGCACAGGGACCTTTTGCTGCCAACTGCAACACGACCAAATGTGGGAAGCACCGCGGTCTCGTCCTAAAAGGTTTGCCATCCTTGCCAAGAGAAACCAGAGGGAGAAGGCCAGGAAGACGACCGGGTTCAAGCATATTTCCGAGAGGACGGTCCAGTTCCTCTGGAGGATGGTCCAGTTCCTCCAAAAAATCACCAGGACTCAAACTGAGGCGGCTTCTCACCCATCCTAGGATATTGGTGGATTATTAGGCATGAATTTGATGATTTCTCGACGTTAGCTAAGGTAAGGAACTTTGTTCCGACCTTTAAACGCATTCCCAGGAAAAGGGGGATGTTGGAGGATGCATTAGCATTGATATGTAGAAGTGTGTTTTTCTTAAGTAAACCTAAATAGTTTCCAAATCTAGGCACTTCTCTAAGAATTACCGGACATCATTCAATTGGCAGAAACATGTTTTTCCCCAAATTCTATATTCAGTTTAGAGGGTTTTAAGGTTTTTGGGATTGATAGAGAGAGGTCGCCGTGGTGGTACTGTAGTTTTAGCTAAGGAAGGGGTTCGTTCAGAAAGAATATTCGTTTCTACTGGAGATATATAGTCTTGGCTTGCTTTGATTTGGGGGAGATGCGGGTTCTTTTCAAGTCCTTGAGTTAGACTCTATGCTAATTTTACGCAGCAGAGGCGAACTGGTATATGGAATGGCAAATTGCTGCCCTTTCCGTTTAAAATGTGGCAAGAATATTCGAAATTTTGGAACTATATAAAAAATTTTCTGTAAGAATGATATTCACCCTCCAAGTATCCGGAATGCCATTACACCCATTTTAATGGGAAGAAGTGGCGAAAGTTTTCAAAACGCCGAAAATTGTGAAATTTGAAAGCAAGCCAAATGGTCTCCACAACTAAACTTAAAAAACACATACTTTTCAAAGAAATTATATACTGAAATGACAAAGTGGTTGCATTCCGTCCTCCATAGACTCAAAAATTCTATATTTGAGGTCTTAAATCGAATCTGTATTGTTTGCGTAGATTTTATCTTTCTCCTGGTCCCAAATTGAGAAGCCCGGAAACATTTCTCGTAAAAAGACAATGCTTCGATGTTTGAGTAGCATGTAAACCCCCTTCTTGGAAATAAAACCAGTAAGGAAAGTAGTAAAGTCGAACTGGGCCGACTATATGATACCCTTCACCACTCTGGGTATATTGTACATATATATCCTTACAATTTCATGTCAATGTTCCCTCTAAGGAACATGCTATATATCAGAGCTATATCTGAATCTGACCCGACTTTCTCGAAACTTGGTAAACATCACTCTACACTTAATTCCGTACGCTGTGCCAAATTTCGGACGAAAATATATATGGGAGCTTAGCACACATTATTCTGGACCTAATTCTGTACTATGTGCCAAATTTCGTGCAAATCGAAGTATATATAGGGAATTTGGTGAACCATTTGCCTTAAATCGGACGAAACTATATATAGGAGCTATATCTAAATCTGAACCGATTTTATTCAATTTCAATAGGGTTCGTCCTTGGGCCAAGTAAATGACAATTTAACATCTACAGATGGACGACGGACGGACGGACATGCATAAATCGACCCTGAAAGTAATTCTACGTATATTCTCAAAAGGGACCATGTGTCTATCTCGTTTGCTTTTGCCTGTTACAAACATATGCACAAAGACAAATACCCTGTACCACAGTGTGGTGAAGGGTATAAATATGAATCATCTCGAGATTGCGCATTCACTACAATGAGAAAATTAGGCTAAATTCTGACAATGGGGCTCAATCCTTATATTGTGCTAGGCTAAGAACTTTCCGAACTGCCCTCGTATATTAATTTCAGCCTTTAAGAATCCTTTGTACCATATTACAGTCATATTTAGAGCCAATTTGGTTGAAAAACGTGTCCATGCCTCACGGGGGCTACCCATAAACTTGGGTCTATATTGATAAGTTTTGGTATAGAGATTTTCTGCTATATGCGAATCTAATATATAAAATTACATCCAATCTGAACGAAAATCGTCCAGACAACCCAAATACCTAAACTTGGGATGTAGCGTTATATGCGGACTACCATAAAAAGTGGAATATTGTTCCACTTTTTATGGTAATAATTTTTGGTAGAACCAGTGACAACCCAAAATACCATCCTAAAAAGTGTAGCAATGTGGATACGTTTTTGTAGGAGCCTAAAATGCTGCACTACAGCTGATTATATAAAAAACGTGCCTGACAGATTCAAATTTGTGGAGGGTATAAAAAATTAAAGTCCATTGATCTCGCCGAACCACGCTGGAAATGGAGAAGCTTCTTAACAATAACTTTTGGTCACAATTTAGATTGTTTTCGGAGCAATTCCGGATCATTTTCAGGAATTTCTCGACGGAAATTTATAAACCTGAAACCCCAATTTTTCTCTGAGAATCCATTGTGGTCCTCTATGAAAAAACCTCCCGTCTTCTATGTGAATACCCGGTGATCTTCTCTGATCAACAGGTTGTCTACTGTAAGACTTGTAGATCTCCTATGGATAAAACTTCTGACCTTCTATGAGATGGCCTCTTCTATGAAAGACCTCTTGTTCTGCCATATATTCATATACATATCCAATCCAATGAGCTATAATTGCGTTTGTCATAATTTGCCACCATTATCGTGTAAAACGCATCGTCATTCCCGTCATCATCATCATCGTCATGGTAATGATAAATGACTCTAACGAGTATAGTGTACGGTCACTCTGCACAACAACAACATAATTATCATGATCACAATGACCATTGGCGTAGATTTACTGTATGATCATGTAGTGCCTTCGTTCATTCGGTCAGCGTGCTGTGGTCACAGCTACTACGCTTTCGAGTCAATTGTAGTTAATTTTGTTTTGGTTTTCGGCGTGAAGGCCGTACGTGCAATTGCAAGTGACGCAACAGAAACAAAAAACGAAGACAGACCAAAACTCTGCATAAAATCCCATCCACTAGTTTTTAACTTTTGGCCAACGAGACATCCAACTAACCAACCGTCAATGTGAGAAGCCATCATTCTTTGTTCCAGCCATCTATGGCTATCATCGAATTTTGCACAATATATATATTTTTCAATTTTTTTCTTTACAAGGGATTACAATTGAAATCGTTGTTCGCAACGCACCGTACAACAAATTGACAGATACAGTAGCAGAAAATAAAAATTCAAAATTGATTTTTATCAGAGTGACTGACTGACTAGCGTAGCCACAAACTGTTATGAAAATGTTGATTTGCGCATGCCTATCGGGTCTGTGTGCTCGACACAAAAAATAAAAAATAAAAACTCTAGAGATTGGTGTTAAAAATAAATTTGTCTTAGCCTGGTTTAAGTCGATCCGTGATGGTCTAATATGGTTTTGGTTTTGTTTCATGCCTAGCTGTAATTTGTTTGCCTGCTAATAATGACATTTTCTATTTCATTCACCACCGGTTTTCATGCCATGGCATAATTTGCTTACGGAAATAGACTAATTACGGAAAATCTTTCTGTCCAAAAACGAAATAGATAACCATTTCGTTAATGGATTTATAAATGAAGTGTTTAAAGCGTAATGTGCGTGTGTACAGGGAGGTATATAAATATATCTTATTTAAATAATAAAACGGTAAGATGGTGTGTGTCGATGTTGAGGAAGTTAATTATCTACTGGAAGATCAACTGATATTTGGCAAAAAAAAAAAATTGCCAATTGAGGAATATTTGAGTGGTGGATTTTCAGATGGTCAAATATACAACGGAGAACAAATTTGTTGACCCCTTGGTCTTCTCTAAAAATGTTTCTTGTGTCTTCTATAAAAAAATGATGATTTTCTCTTGGAAGTCTTCTTGAGGTTTTATGGGAGGACTTTTTGAGCTTCTTTGAGAACCTCTTGGTCTTCTACGAGAAGATATCTTGGTCATCTATACAAATACCCCTTGGTTTTTAGAATAAAATAATCCTTTATCTTCTAAGAGAATAGGTCATATTATCCTACGAAAATACCTGACATATTAGAATATGTAATAGTCTTCTAAGGAAATTCTCAATTTTTTTATAAGAAGATGACAAGGACTTCCATAAATCTCTAGGTCTACTATGTAATTTCTTAATAGTGATTTATTTTCTATGAGAAGAATTATTTGCCTCCTGTGTGAGGATTGACTGGTTTTAGCTGACTTTTCGTATGTTATGAAAATACCTCTTCCAGTGATTTACTGTTCTGATGGAATAGGAAGTTATTCGAGTCGACAATCGTTCCATCGCAGTTTTCGCACTTTGAATACCCTCCACCATAGGTATACTGATAGTTACATGAAGTGAAAATATAGGAAACATACTAAAAAAGCATAACTATACCAACAATTGTTCTTCATGCTAAATGCGGGACAGCAGATGACTAACTCGTCTTAGAACAAAGAAATCGGAACAAATCAGATAACTTGTTATACCCTTCACCACATTGTGGTACAGGGTATTATGTCTTTGTGCATATGTTTGTAACAGGCAAAAGGAAACGATATAGACACATGGTTCCTTTTGAGAATATGCATAGAATCACTTTCTGAGTCGATTTGTGCATGTCCGTCCATCCGTCCGTCCCTGACCATGTTAAATTGTAAACAAAGTACAGGTCGCACTTATGATCCGATTTGGATGAAATTTGGCACAGGTCACTTAATTGGCCCAAGGACGAACCCTATTGAAATTGGAGAAAACCGGTCCACGTTTAGGCATAGCTCCCATATAAGGGTACCCCAAAATTTTCGGTATTTTGAGGTTCTTGAGCGCGTTTTTTAACTGAATTCGCTTTAATTTGATATTTTGTAGTCGTGTATGGTAACAAATCTCCGGACAAAATATTATTAATGCTCGCCCCGTTTTATATAAAAACCAATAAGGAAAGTAGTATATCATACCCTTCACCACTTCGAAAAATAAGGATTTTTTTTTAAATACAATGCTACCCAAAGAAAAAATTGACTTATATTTATAATATTAAGTCGGGAAATTTGGTACTCAATAAGAACCCAATACACCGAATTTCTGCGAATTTAGTTGAAAAACGCGCTCACCCTAAAATACCAAGAAAGGGGGTAGCCTTATATGGGAGCCAGGCCTTAACGAGGACAGATAAGCCCATCTTCAAACTTGACTTGCCTGCAGAACAAAAATAATATGGTGGAGGGTATAAATATGTGGCAATCTGTGTTGTCGACAGAAAGACACACCAAACCTTTAGTTTGCGGAATCGTTTGTGCACAGTTTTATTCAAAGTTTGGTTCAAATCGGATATTCCTTTGGTCTTATATTGAATTTATAAATATTACACATTTTGGCAATTTGTGGGGGAAATACCGGATTCCAATGGATCCCATCTTCGGACTTGCCGATTGAGGAATATTTGAACGGACTTCCATCTTGGCTTGGTAAATATAATAGGTTGTGCAATGTTTAATTGTTAGCTCAATTTTGACCATTTTGTGGGGAAGGAGTGTACCGATATTCCCCATCTTCGAACATGAACTATGTTTGGTAGAAATATTACGATGTGCAAATGGATATTCCCTTCGAGAGTTATCGTGCGCACCAGTCGGACATTTGTAGATCGACTCCAAATTGCCTGAAACGGAATTGGCCCAAAGAAACATGGAGTCTAAAAGTGCCACATGAAGCACACTTTTTGCAGTACAAAAGTTTATATACTCTTATTAGCCATAAGGCTGAGGTTATAAAAAGGGGTTATATGGAGACTCCACCCAAAAGAGACCGAATATTAATATTTTCTGGTAGATTTGTTGACATATACGAATACCATAAAATTGGCGGCCGTTATTTGGCGGCTACCCAAAAAATCGACCAATATTGATATGAAGATTTGGTATCCAATTAGAACCTAACATACCAAATAACAGCCAATTCAATGGAAGAACTTGTCGAAAATCCTCAAAATCCGTATATTTATGGAGATACCGTTAAATGCGGGATACCCGAAGTGGACCGAACATGACCTGCCTGCAGGCAAAATATATGCAAAATTTCAATTCAATTTCTCAATTCAAATTTTACGCTGATCAATAATAAATACAAATTATAGGGTCGGAAATGATTATTTCGAGGAGTTACAAACGAAAATGAATGAAATACCAAACTACAAACACTCAGATTGGGTTACCGTCTTGATTAGACCGAAAATGACACGTGATGTTTGAAAAAGGTGTCTGAAATCTTAAAAAACAATAGTGAGGTTACGTTATATGGGGGCTATATTAAACCCAGCGGATCCATATTGATAATTTTGTGAGATTTTACAACAAATCAGAATATAAAATAATTAAATAATTTGGCTGATATAGAAGATGTTTGCAACGTCTGTGCAAAATCGACACATTCCACCTAGTCGTCGACTACAATGCCGCATTCGAAAGCCCTATCAGTTTAGAGGTGTTTAAATTCATTCTGGGTTCGACATTCCTCCAAAATTAATTCGGCTATGTAGGATAACTTTAAGTGTTACAAGGTCAGCAGTTAAAGTCGGAAAGGGCCTCTCGCAGCCCATCAATACCGAACGAGAATTCAGACAAGGTGACCGTTTGTCGTGTGACCATTTTAACATACTGCTGGCAAATGTCATAAGAAAGGCAAATGTAAACTGAAATGACACTAAACAAAACACATGTTACTCGCTTACGCCGATGACATCGATATAATAGGTCGAACATTGCGAGCGGTAACAGACACCTTTGAACGAATTGAGAAGGCGTCTGCCAAAGTGGTTCTGGCAGTAAACGGCGAGAAGACCAAGCGAACCAGCTGATGGTTCACACAGAAGGGGAAGGCCACGAATTAGATGGAAAGATCAAGTGGAAGAGAACATTGCCGAACATGGTATTTTAAATTGGAAAAATTGCGCAAAAGTCCGAAGCGCCTGGAAATCTTTTTATACCCTTCACCACACTGTGATACAGGGATATACATAGAATATACATAGAATCACTTTCTGATTTATGCATGTCCGTCCGTCCATGTATTTTTGTTAACAAAGTACAGGTCGCATTTATAATCCGATTTAGATGAAATTTGGCACAGGTCATTTAATTGGCCCAAGGACGAACCCTATTGAAATTGGAAAAAATCGGTTCAGATTTAGATATAGCTCCCATATATATCTTCGTCCGATTTAATGTAAATGGTGTACCAAAGCCCTATATATCTTTTGATTTTCCCGAAATTTGGCATAGCGAAATGGATTGGGTTTCCTGAAAATCAGTTCAGATTTAGATATAGCTCCCATATATATTTTCGTCCGATTTAAGGCAAAGTCCCTATATATCTTTCGATTTGCACGAAATTTGGCATAGCGTAATGAATTAGGTCTAGAATGATGTGTGTTAAGTTTCCTGAAAATCGGTTCAGATTGAGATATAGCTCCTATATAAATTTCCGTCCGATTTAATGTAAATGGTGTACCAAAGTCTCTATACATATTTCGATTTGCACAAAATTTGGCATAGTGTACTGAAATGAGTCTGGAGGTTTATATTTATGTATAGCTTCTATATATTTTTTCTTCCGATTTTATGTAAATTGTGCACTAAAGACCCAAAGTTTATCCGATTGCCACACAATTTGGTACAATAAACTGTAATTAATATAAGTTAACCTTTGCCATTCTCATTAAAATCGGTTCAGATTTTGATATAGCTTCTACATATATATTTTCGTCCGATTTTACACAAAATTGACACAAATTTAGGTAATTTTGTCCCATTGTAAGAAGCAACCCTATGTCTGAACAAATGAAAAATTTAGTATAGGTTGCAGACGGCGTCTGTTAACATTAATCTGTTGAATATACCCAAAGTGGTGAAGGGTATCATATAGTCGGCCCCGCCCGTCTTTACTACTTTCCTTACTGGTTTAAGCTTGTCTTATGGAACGAAAGGTCTGCCACAAGCCAGCTAAGTAAATAAATATGATTTATTTCCAACTTAAAGTCATCTTCCCTAGATTTTTCATTTCAGTTGTCTGTAAAACAATGTCCAAGGTTAAACGACTTTTTTAATGTAAAATACAATCAGAACTTGATGAATTTGTTTAAAAATTTAATAACAATATTTATTGGCTATTATCAATAATATTAAATGACCCTGATAGACCACAAATTATACTTAATCATCGAACTAAAATCAACAATTAAATTATAAAAAAAAAATCAATCTGATTAAAGTGGCTAACATCCTTGAACTTTGTCTGCTACAAACACGAAATATAGAACAACATGAGATACAAAAATTATTGAACACTGCTACGACGTTAATCAAATTAACAATTGTACGCATCATTACAACTGTACCCCGAAAACAAAAATATTCTTGTGGGAAAGCCCTAAAGTTGTAACAATACACATACCCAAAAACCTGCCATGTAATATGGGATACTATGTGTATATCGGGTAACCTGTAAATCTGGGGCATATTTTTTTTATTTATTTATTGTTATTATTGTAATCTGCAATGTGAATGCCCTTCACTGCAATTACAACAATCCGGATGACCTTCAAAGAATTCGTTCGTAATGTACTTGAGATGGAGGGTTCGATGGATGGCTGGATGGTTGGTTGTATGAAGCGCATGGAAGCGTAGAAGTAAACTTGTTGTGCTATATAATAAACAAAAAAAAAACACCGCACAAAATATGAAACTGTAATAATGAGGTGCTCCGTTTTACTTCTTCTTCATTTTGTGATACCACGAAGTGATCACGATGAACAAAATGACAAATGACGATGACAAAATCATGACGTTAATGACAATGTTGATTGTGACCGAATACAATTTCAAGTTTCAATTACAAAATTTACAACGGCGTTACTAAATGTGTGTATGTGTAACTTAATTTTTTGGGTGGGGTCTTTCATTATTATATTTTTTGTTTGTTAAATTTATTAATTTTGTTTATTTTTTTATGGGAATGGGATTTTTTAATTAAGCCCCTGAAAATGATACCCAACTGCAGCTACAAATTAACAGGCATGTTTGTTCAATTTCGATGTATTGTTAATTTAAACTATTAATAACTTCTGATACTGCTTAAAAAATATTCTTTAAAATGTGTGCTTTTGATAGTCCGGCAATCCGACTTGATACCCTATGCGCCTTTTGAATTCAGTCCACTGGTAGTCTTAAAAAAATTCTTTAAAAAATTCGCGCTTTTGGTAGTTTTTAAAAAATTCACACTTCTGAAAGTTTTTAAAAAAATATTCTTTAAAAATCCACTTTTCTGATAATATATTAAAAAATATTCTTTAAAAATCCACGCTTCTAATATTCTTTTAAAACATATTCTTTAAATAATCAAAGCTTTTGTTAGTCCTTTAAAAAAATACAATCTTCTGATAGTCATTAAAAAATCCACGCTTCTGATAGTATTTTAAAAATATTCTTTAAAAAATCCAGGCTTGTGGTAGCCCATTAAAAATATTCTTTAAAAATTGACTCTTCTAATAACCTTTTAAAAATCCACGCTTCTAGTAGTATTAAAAAAAAACACGCTTCACCAAATTTGAAAGACCATGCTCCGAGATGTTGTATTCTACTTGATCTTTCCATCGAATTCGTGGCCTTCGTCTGCAGCGTGATCAATCAATAGGCTCGCTTTTATATGCATGATGCATCTCGATACGACTATGTCGATGTCCGCGTATATATCGTAAAGTTCGTGGTTCATTCGACGCCGATATTCACCGCCGACGCAGATCGACCCGTAGATCTTTCGCAGAATTTTTTCTCTCAAAAACCCCAAGAGCTGCCTCATCTGCTTATACTCATGCTTCAGATCCATATAACAGCACGGGTAGTATCAGAGTCTTGTCAAGTGTGATTTTGGTCTGGCGGGGGGTGGCTTTGTTTCTAAATTGCTTACTTAGACCATAGTAGCATCTTGGCCAACAGACACACTATCCTTCTCTGAATTTAAAAAGTGATGACATTAGTTATATTTATGGCGGTACCAAGTTATTAAAAATCTTTGACTACCTCGAAACTTTAGTTCTCCAGTTCCACAGTTTGTCCGAGTTTATTGGACGTCTTCGAGTTGATACCATCAGTTTGATCTTCTCGCCATTTACTGACAGACCCACTTTGACAGACTCCTTCTCAATATGTTCAATGTTGGAAATTTACCGCTCGCAATGTTAGACCCATTATATCGATGTCATCGGCGTAGGCGATTAACATGTCTTCTTTGGTGTACAGAGTTAAATTTTTGTTCACATATGCGTCTCGTATGACCTATTCAAGCAGGATGTTAAAAAGATCACACGACAAACTGTCACCTTCTCTGAATCCTCGTTCGGTATTGAAGGTTCCGATCACCGACGTTGCCGAAATGAGAATTTGTTTATTTTTATACAGATATTGGATTTTTCGTATCATTATATCATTAAGAAAAAATTACACAGATTTTTGCAAAATTACTAATATTTTTGCAAAATTACTAATATGTTTGCGTACTCGACTTTTTGAGAGTACATCTATAATTTTTTTATGCATAGATTAAGAAAAAATGTTTTTATTATAACCTCTGCCTTTCGGCTAATGGGGGTATATATACTTTGCTACGGCAAAAATGTGCCTCATCGAAATATTGGTTTTATACTCCATGGTTCTTTGGACCAAATCCGTTTCAGACAAATTGGACTCATTTACAAATATCCGCTGTCCGTCTGCATGTCTGTCAGGCTGGCTGATGTGCAAGATGATTCTCGAATGGAGTAACCAATTTCCTTTAAACTTTGCACATCGTAAAATTTCTTCCAAACTTAAATCAAGCTACCCCACAAAATGGTCAACATTTTGATGAAAATTAATTTTATAATATAATGCGAACTTACTATCCGATTTCAGTTAAACTCTGCAAAACCTAATATTTTATCGAAACCTGTATAATGTAGGAAGATGGGACTCATTAGTCCACTCCTTCTAGTATCTCCCCTACAAAGGGTCAATATTTCGAAAACTTGTAAATCTCATATGAAGCGAACGCAATTTCATCCAAACTTTGCACATCTCAATATTTTTACGAATCCTATCGGTCCTCTTCTTCTGGTAACTCTCTCACAAAGTGTCAACATATTGAATATTCATAAATATTGAGATCTAATCTTTCTAACTTAAAGGGACCCCCCATTCTAGGGGTCAAAATTTTTGTTGATATAATTTAAATCTACACTGATTAAAGAATGTCTCTACAAAATTTCAAGTGAAATTCTCAAGAACTCTTGAAGATATAACCGATTGATTGTGTCAGCATCAAGTGACGGCTAAAGGGCTTCTCAAACTTTAAACGCGTTTTTCTCTAAACTTTTTTTTGCGAATGGCGGGGACGATAACTCAAAAACTAATAATCCAATCGGTTCCAAATTTTGCAACGTTTCTCTGGGAGTGTATAGCTCTCGTATGAACTAGGATAAAGCCAATCGGTGAAGATCTTCCTTATTTTTTAACTTGGTTTTTGGTAAAAAATCGGCGATTTTCCAAAAATATTTTTTCAAAGGTCCACCATTTTGTTAATTTTAGAGCGAAGTCAATAATGAGGACTTTTCTTTAATTACAAAAAACAACAACAAAACAATAACAAAAAATTTTTGTAAATTATTTTTCTTCTCTTTTAAATCTTCAATTATATATGTGCAAAGTTACAAACCTTAACAAGCATTTGTATTCATTTACCAGCCAATTGAAAATATTGAAAAAATTAAAATCGAGAATGGGTGGGGTTCCCTTAAATCTAGTTCGAATATGAGGAATATAGGTTCACTCATTCTGGTACCTCCCCCGTTTTGAACCGAATTGGCTGTTATTTGATATTTTGGGTTTTCATTAGGTATTAAATGTCTGTATCAAAATTTTTAAAATTTAAACCACTTTTCAGTGTAGCCCCCAAAAAACGATACAATAAAAATGTCAATATGTTGGAAATTATGGACAAGTCTTCTAACCAATTTTGCTGTAATTTTTTTCGGGATTTTAATGGGCGGAGAATCTCCCTACCAAAAATGGTCAATATTGGTCCACTTTTTACGGTAGCTCTTATATAACGGTACCTCGTATTTTGAGTATTGTTAAAACATTTTTTAACTGAATCGGCTGTACTTTGATATTTTGGGTTTACCAAAATTTATTTACCAAAAATTATTAACATTGGTCCTCGTTTCAGTGCGGCCCCTATATTTCGACCATCCTCCAATTTACAGTGATTGAAATTTGAAAATATGTGTATGCATAGTAAAACAATATGATGGTGTGATTTTTAATCCTGACCATTCAAATTCTATAACGTTTAATAATTAAACACTCAATTTTTATTTATTCACACATTTATTTGCAATGGTTCTTAGCATAAAATTAATAGAAAATAGCATGAAAGCGGAAAAGCTCTCAACGAATTTCCGTTATAAATCCTTAAAAGTCGTAGAACTATTCAATAGCTAACGATGGTGTAGGATAACGCGAGAAAAAAATGTTTTTTGGTTCTCAGTGGGCAAATTGTAGTGATCAGCTAGTGCATTCTCCATACCAACATCTGACCACCAGTCTTGAATAGTTCGACTGGTAACCCATCGGCTCCTGCTGCTTCAATACTCTTCAGCCGATTGATTGCTATGCTGACCCGACGAGCTGAAGACCAAAAGCTTTAAGTGATTGACGCTTCCAGAGACAATTATCTCGCAAACTAAATGTATCTATCGGTGCTTGACAAATTTCTGGACCAAAATACAATTTAATACGTGAAAGGGCCAACGACGGTTAGAGTGAATGGACAATTAATAAACATCTATTTAAATATAAAAAATAAGTACAACCACAATACAAGTTTATTGAGAAATTGGCAAAAGAAAAGAGAGCGTAGTAAGGCAACTTATTGTATAATATAATATGACAACAAAGTTAATGTTATTTATTTTATTGAATTAAACATGGGCCAACAAAATCAGCAATTGCAACAACAACAGCATGTAACACGTCTTTTACAAAAAACGAAAAAAAAAAAAAAAACAAAAACATACACTCTAATTACACAATGACATAGCCGGCAAAAGAAGACGAAAAAACATGAATTTTAGTTTTGTGTTGGAATAAAGACAACCACTAAATATAAGTTAGTGCACCACCGAACCCAATGACTACTGAACGACCAACACGATATTCCACATCCGAGGAAGAAACGACGCGATGCAATACGAAACAAAAGAAAAATACAACAAAAATTAGGTCAGTCGAGCATCCACCATTTAATGGTGCAAAATGATGTGACGTTGGAGGCGATGACCATTACACCACCACCAACAACAACCACAACTATAGCAAAAACGAGAGGCTTATAATTTCAGAGCTATACCAAAAAACTGGTCAATGAATGACAGATATTGCTATCGCCTGGCGTTGGCAGTGGCCAACTACTTACGTTATCACACGGATACAATTTAATAAATGAATGCAATCCTTTATGTCATGATTTGCGCACTGGGGAACTTAAATATATTTTGAAGATAGTAATCAGTGAGAATATTTTCAAGGGTCTCGTATCTTTAAACGTATAATAATGTTTTTATAGACGAGCTCAAGGAAACCTTAACAGTCGAGATGAAGACGTCTTAATAGGCGAGCTAAAGGGAGTCTTTATAGACGAGCTGGAGGGAGTCTTTATACACGAGCTGGAGGGAGTCTTTATAGACGAGCTGGAGGGAGTCTTTATAGACGAGCTGGAGGGAGTCTTTATAGACGAGCTGGAGGGTGTCTTTATAGACGAGCTGGAGGGAGTCTTTCGTAGACGAGCTGGAAGGAGTCTTTTGTAGACGAGCTGAGGGGAGTCTTTCGTAGACGAGCTGAGGGGAGTCTTTCGTAGACGAGCTGAGGGGAGTCTTTCGTAGACGAGCTGAGGGGAGTCTTTCGTAGACGCCCTGGGGGTAGTCTTTCGTATACGAGCTAAGGGGAGTCTTTCGTAGACGAGCTGAATCAAGGAGTCTTTATAGACGGAGCTGAAGCGAGTCTTTATAGACGGAGCTGAAGCGAATCTTTATAGACGGAGCTGTTGCGAGTCTTTATAGACGAGCTGGAGGGAGTCTTTATAGACGAGCTGGAGGGAGTCTTTATAGACGAGCTGGAGGGAGTATTTATAGACGAGCTGGAGGGAGTCTTTATAGACGAGCTGGAGGGAGTCTTTATAGACGAGCTGGAGGAGGTCTTTATAGATGAGCTGGAGGGAGTCTTTATAAACAAGCTGGGGGAGTCTTTATAGACGAGCTGGAGGGAGTCTTTATAGACGAGCTGGAGGGAGTCTTTATAGACGAGCTGGAGGGAGTCTTTATAGACGAGCTGGAGGGAGTCTTTATAGACGAGCTGGGGGGAGTCTTTATAGACGAGCTGGGGGAGTCTTTATAGACGAGCTGGGGGAGTCTTTATAGACGGGCTGGAGGGAGTCTTTATAGACGAGCTGGAGGGAGTCTTTATAGACGAGCTGGAGGGAGTCTTTATAGACGAGCTGGAGGGAGTCTTTATAGACGAGCTGGAGGGAGTCTTTATAGACGAGCTGGAGGGATTCTTTATAGACGAGCTGGAGGGAGTCTTTATAGACGAGCTGGAGGGAGTCTTTATAGACGAGCTGGAGGGAGTCTTTATAGACGAGCTGGAGGGAGTCTTTATAGACGAGCTGGAGGGAGTCTTTATAGACGAGCTGGAGGGAGTCTTTATAGACGAGCTGGAGGGAGTCTTTATAGACGAGCTGGAGGGAGTCTTTATAGACGAGCTGGAGGGAGTCTTTATAGGGTCTCTAAAGACTAGCTGGAGGGAGTCTTTATAGGCTAGCTGGAGGGAGTCTTTATAGACGAGCTGGAGGGAGTCTTTATAGACGAGCTGGAGGTAGTCTTTATAGACGAGTTGGAGGGAGTCTTTATAGACGAGCTGTAGAGAGTCTTTAAAGACTACCTCGCCTATAAAAACACCCTTCAATCTTTATGGACGAGCTGGAGAGAGTCTTTATAGACGAGCTGAAGGGAGTCTTAGATGTGGTAGAGGATGTCTTTGTAGGTGAGCTTTTGAGAGAGTCTTTGTAGACGAGCTGGAGGGAGTCTTTATAGACGAACTTCTTGTTGCCTTGTGTTAACATTGTTTTTTATAGGTCCTTATACTGTCCGATTTTATCTCCTTGCACTGGTTTGCCTGCCAGGCATGAATGACAACAAGTTTTGTAGTTGTTATTGTATGGCAGCTTCATCATTTTTCACCTTCTTCTTCTTACACCTGCAGTTATTGTCCTCGTATTTGTTTTTAATATCGAACTAAATATTACGTATACACCGGTGATGGTAACGGCGATGCTGCATCAGATACCAACAAGGATTGAATAACCATTTAAACATTTGTGATCAACATCAGCCCCCATGTGGATGACTTCGAAATGTGATTTAAACTCAGGAATTTGTGCTACACCATTTCCAATGAGAGTTATGAGGTATGCAGCTTTAGATAGTTATATGGTGTATTATGTGAAAGGAGGCCGCGGTTGGGGTTGAGGGTCTTGTGAAACTGAGGATTGGAACAATATATTTATTTCTCATATTGGACAGTCCTTCGACCTGAAGGCTGTAAACTGCATTTCACGGTTATGAAAAAGGTGTTCGATTTTTTTATGACCATAGTGTTGCGCCAGACGTCGTCTTCATTTCTCTGGATTGTCTATCACATGTGTGGGTAACTCATTTATTACCCGTGTTACAGGTGTGTTGTTGTACGTATGTGTGGCACCAATAACTACAGCGGGATCAGACCACTTGACTTGGCTCGTACTTGGCTATTTGTCATAATGCCATGTTACTGCAATGTGACTGGGTAATTTTAACAGGATTATGTATTTTTATTTTTTCTTTAAGTATCTCTGGGACGAGTTGGCGTAAATTACACTGTGCTACAAAATAACAAAAATTTTTTTTTCAGGGGTTCTAATGTACCAATTCTGTTTAGTTGGAGTCCCTGGATCACGAAAATACCTTTGGTTTTTCTGGGTCACTTCGAAAATTAATTTTATAACGGTAAATATAGAGAAAAACGTGGTTTCATGGATTTTCCATTTGAAACTTGAATAACTTATTTGCTTTATAACGGATTTATATTATTCTTTTTTTCTTTCGAAGAGTACAATTTTTCCTTTCAAACAAGATATATATTTGGTACATCGGTTGAGTATTGGCTGAGTTACAGCGGTTGAAATGTGAAAAAATACGCATAAAATGACAAAATTTATTTTTCTTCGGACTGTACGATGAAATTATGATATTAAGCCATATAAGTTTTATTATATTACGGGGAAGAAAATTAAGTTAGCTTTCGAAAATGATAAAAATCAAAAAAATCGGTTAAAAAATGGATGACTTATACACATTTTTGTATTGCCGGTGCATATTCTCTAAAGGAAATATGGGTCTGTATCGTTTCCTGTTACAAACCGTTATGATTGTAACAGGCAAAAGGAGACGAGATAGAACCATATTTCCTTTAGAGAATATGCATAGAATCAATACAAAAATGCGTATAAGTCATCCATTTTTTAACCGATTTTTTTGATTTTTATCATTTTCGAAACCTAATTTAATTTTCTTCCCCGTAATATAATAAAATTAATATGGCTTGATATCATAATTTCATCGTACAGTCCGAAGAAAAATAAATTTTGTCATTTTATGCGTATTTTTTCACATTTCAACCGCTGTAACTCAGCCAATCCTCAACCGATTTACCAAATATATATCTTGTTTGAAAGGAAAAATTGTACTCTTCGAAATAAAAAAAGAATAATATAAATCTGTTATAAAGTAAATAAGTTATTCAAGTTTCAAATGGAAAATCCATGAAACCACGTTTTTCTCTATATTTACCGTTATAAAATTAATTTTCGAAGTGACCCAGAAAAAACAAAAGTTATTTTCGTGGTCCAGGGACTCCAACTAAACAGAATTGGTACATTAGAACCCCTGAAAAATGTTCGTGTCGCACAGTGTTATTTACTTCTTTTTGTGACGATGGTTTGGTTGGTTTAAAGATGGAAAAGAAAGAAATTACATCCAAATGAAACATTTATTATGCAATACATACAGTTTTTGCTTACGTGCATTTTCTTTTCTCGATGCATATTTTTACAAATTCCATTACATTGGGTAGCCGGTGCAACAAGTGGTGGTGTGGTTGTATTGTTGACCACAAATGGAAACGTGTTTAGCATTTTTTTGCTGAGCTTAATCGGTGGCAACATTTTCTGCATATTTTTGTGATAACTGCAGATGGAATGACAAACTTATGAAATTATGAATTTTTTTGCCTGAAAATATTTTGTAATGTGATTTTCCTTAAGCAAAATTATTACAAATATGTGAAACCCCTGGAAAATATTAAATAGTTTGGCAGTATTCCAATAGAAGGGGAGCTGAAGAAGGAATCTTTACATATGACTTGAAGGGAGTCTTTATAGATGAGCTAAATTGAGTCCTAATGCTACTGAGTTGAAAAACGCATCGCAAACAGTAGCAAGTGTAATGGAAGAGAGAATTATCGGGAGAAAAGGAGAGAGGAAAAACGTATTTTCAGAATGAAGTCCAAAAATTGTATCAACGAGTAAAACATCAAACCGAAGGATTTTGTGCAGCGACAAACTCATTTGGAGATGATGAAGGAAACCTGGTGACAGATACAGACAGCGTGTTGAGGATCAAGAAGGAACATTTTGTAAAGCTTCTGGTATCACATACTTACGGTGAAGAAGATACCCCAGAGCCAATAAGATGAGGTCGGCTGAAGAATAATAAAGCAGCTGAAGAATAATAAAGCAGCAGATGCAGATGGATTACCAGCCGAAATATTGAAGACTGATCAGGAGCATGCACCAATTGATAAGTAATATTTGGATATAGGTATACATGCCCAATGATTGGAATCTCAGCATCCTGTGTCCGGTGCAAAAAAAAAAAAGGAGACAAGACGACATGTGCCAACTATAAAGGAATTAGCCTCCTTCTAATCTCCTTCCCATTGCTATCCAGCGTTCAGTGTGAACGGTTCAATGACATGATTAGTCCATACCAATGCGCCTTCAGACCTGGCCAATCCACCATTTACCAGATTTTCACACTGCGCCAAATCCTGGAAAAGATCCACGAAAAATACATAAGCACATACCTTCTATTCTTCGACTACAAATCCGCATTCGACAGCCTAATCGCTTAGAAGTGTTTAATGTCATGTCTGCGTTTGGTATTCCTTCAAAATTAATACGGCTATCCAGGGCACAAGTCTTTACTGGCGCAAGGTCATTTGTTTATCAATGGCACAAGTTAAAAATGCGATCTCTATCTATAAGTAAACCGATTAACATCTATTTTTACACTTGCCATTCTGCAATCTATTCCATATATTTTAAGCAAACTTTACGCACGCTATTTGGTATGCTTCACTGTTTAAAATGTAATATCAATCAGACACCCATTGATTATTTGGTTTACAATCAACACGAATAGGTCGAAATCATACATGGAAGCTATGCTATGTCTAAATCTGAACCGATTTCAATGAAACTTGCCCGAGATTAATTTATATTAATTTCAGTACGTTTTGCCAATCGGTCTAGCTATGGGTCTTTAGTACACCATTTACTTAAAATCGGACGAAAGTATATATAGGAGCTATATATAAATCTGAACCGATTTTCTCGAAACTCAGCACACACCATTCTGGACCCAATTTAGTTCCCTATGCCAAATTTCGTGCAAATCTAAAGACATATAGAGACTTTGGAGACCAATTTACCTAAATCGGACGAAAATATATATGGGACCTATATATAAATCTGACCAGATTTTCTCGAAACTTGGCACACGTCATTCTTGACCTAATTCAGTACTTTATGCCAAACTTCGTGCAAATCGAAAGACATATAGGGACTTTGGTGCCCCATTTACCTTAAATCGGACAAAAATATATATGGGAGCTATAACTAAATCTGAACCGATTTTCTCGAAACTTGACACACATCATTCTGGACCTAATTCAATACTCTGTGCCAAATTTCGTGGAAGTCGAATGATATATAGGGACTTTGGTACACCATTTATCTTAAATCGGAGGAAACTATATATGGGAGCTACATCTAAATCTGAACCGATTTTCTCGAAACTTGGCACACATCATTCTGAACCAAATTCAGTACTCTGTGCCAAATTTCGTGCAAATCGAAAGATATTAAGGGACTTTGGTTCCCCTTTTACCTTAAATCGGACGAAAATATATATGGGAGCTTTATCTAAATCTGAACCGATTTTTCCCAATTTCAATATGGTCCGTCCTTGGGCCAAATAAGTGACTTGTGTCAAATTTCATCCAAATCGGAACATAAATGCGACCTGTACTTTATTTACAATTTAAGATCTACAGACGGACGGACGGACATACATAAATCGACTCAGAAAGTGATTCTATGCATATTCTCAGAAGAAACCATGTGGCTATCTGGTTTCCTTTTGCTGTTACAAACATATGTGCATAGATATAATACCCTGTACCACAGTGTGGCGAAGGATAAAAAAAACGCTGATACTACCCATACTGTTGTATGGATCTGAATGGGTACTTCCGCAAGCAAATGAGGTAGCTCTTGGAGAGTTATACATCGACATAGTCAGACGTCAGAATCAGATCGAGCTGCAGCGTTGGCTAGGTCATGTTGTGAGAATGGATAAAGATGCCCCTGCTCAAATAGCGAACCGGCTGATAGTTCACGTAGAAGAGGAAGGCCACGAATCCGATGGAAAAATCAAGTGGAATACAACATCTCGGAAAATGGTCTTTCAAGCTGAAGGGACTATTTATAGACGAGCTGAAGGGAGCCTTTACACTATATTAGGTTGGGGGAAAATAAATCCATTATTTTTATATGAACTATAGGACTTTATTTAACATGCTTTATAATGTTCGATTTGTGGCAAATATGCACTGTTTTGTTGTATGATTTGTTGCCATTTTAAATGCTACCTTCATAATGCCTCTCTCATTGAAGTCCTGCTCGCTAGTTACAAAAAACTCTAGAAGTCGATTTTAACAATCCGCTCTAGATACCAATTGTTTATCATTAAAGAAATTTTGCAATGCAAGAAAAATATGATAATCGCTTGGTGCCAAGTCCGGACTGTATACCGAATGCATTAAAACTTCCCAACCAAGCTCCCGAAGTTTCTGGCGAGTGATGTAGATGTGTTTGTGGCCTAGCGTTATCCTAGTGATTCGCTTGAGGTGATTCACCGCTCTTTAACCAAGATTGTTTTCGCACAGGGTTATCGTATGTGATCCATTTCTCACCTGCAGTCACCATCCGTTTAGTAAATGGGACTATCTCATTCCGTTTGGCCGAGGCTTTGCATATGGAAATTCGAGCAATCCTACAAACTTCGAACTTCCTTTTGAACCCAGCTTTGTGTAAATGGTTTTAAAACAGGTTTATGGTCGATTTTTGCTGCAAGGTGAAGTTACGACTGCTAACATGCCGGCCAACTTCGATCATTTCTCCGATTTTATCGACATTTTCGACGACCGGCCTAATGAATTTCTTTTTCCCCTCCTAATATTTTAATCCCATCACGTGAAACCAAATATCATAGCAATAATATCTAAAAACCATTTATGGGCATAATTTTCGCACATCACTACAAAAAAAAAAAACTAATAAAAATAGGTAAATATTTTCAATAATAAACACACACAAATGCCGTTAGAGGCATTTTGCATAAAACCATGCCATGTCATGAATAAATTTATAAATTTTTATAGGAACTACAAATCTATTTGCCATAATTAAAAATTCCAAACCTGTTGAAAATAATTACTTTAAAACTAAGGCAATACAAAATGGACTCAAAGACTACGGCTCTTAACAATGCCGCACATAAATTGTAACAGTAACCGACAATACGCACACAAAAATGTTTGTTGGACTTTAAACAATTCGTAAACAGACCTCCAAGTGAATAACTGAAATCAAAATGAAATATTTATTTGGTGTTTTGTTTTTCTCTGCCCGAGTTAGTGATCTGATTTAAACCACGTTTGGCTATAACAGCGGCGGTAGGAGGTAATTAAATGAATCGTTTAAGTCGTTTTTTTGTTTTCTTTTCAAAATAATCAAAAATTTACAGCACGCATTTTTCACGTCGTTACTGATGTTGTTGTTGCTATTGTTGGTGGTGTTTGTGTTGCTGTTCGGTCTTGGAGGTAAAACAGTTTACCGCATTCATAAACATATTTAAATATATTGTTATTATGTCTAATGTTTCACAGTAGATCGAAGTAGGTCTTTATGTCGAGCATTTTTTATCTTTAAAAAAATACTTAAAATTGGTCGTGATCTTAATATAGTCAAAATTATTTTTTTATCCTCAGAGAAAATGAAATATCAAATTATAGACACCCAATTCGAATGAACCCTGAACTAAAATGCAACTATATGATTAATAAACGTAGTTCTATGTGGTACAAAAAGTCACCAAAATTTAAAAAGCTGTGTCATAATATACACAATTGTTTTTGTACTTAAAATTAAACAAGTGAAAAAGCGTTAAGTTCGGCCGGGCCGAACTTTGGATACCCACCATCATAGATATACTGGCATGTACTTGAAATGAAAATATAGGGAACATACCAAAAAATGGACCTATACCGACATTTCTACAAACTGATTATGTAAACAATATTTTTTAATAGAAAATTATACCCTCAGCATAATGGCTAATTAGTGTGTACAAACTTAGTTCAAGTCCGGATAATTTTTGGTAGGGAGATTTGTTACCATATACGGCTACAAAATACCAAATTTCAGTGAATTCGGTTGAAAAACGCGCTCAAGAACCTCAAAATACCGAAATTTTGGGTAACCTTATATGGGAGCTACCAGAAAAAGTTGACTTATATTTATAATTTTTTTTGAGATATTTGGTACCCAATAAGAACCCAATGTACCAAAATTCCGCGAATTCGGTTGAAAAACGCGCCCAAGAACCCCAAAATACCGAAATTTGGGTGTACTACCAGAAAAAGTGGACTTATATTTATAATTTTAAGTGGAGATATTTGGTACCCAATAAGAACCCAATGTACCAAATTTCAGCGAATTCCGTTGAAAAACGCCTTTAAGAACCCTAAAATACCAAAAATTGGGGTTACCCTTATATGGGGGCTACCCGAAAAATTGAGCCTATGTTCATATTTTTTGTGGAGGTATTTGGAACCTATTAAGAACTCAAAGTTATATATTACGGTGGAAAAATACGATCAAAACCCCCAAAGTACTTAAAATTAGGAGGTACCGTTATATGGGGGCTACCAGAAAAAGTGGACCCATATTTATAATTAGACATTTAGACATTTAGTATCCAATAAGAACCCAATGTACCAAATTTCAGTGAATTCGGTTAAAAACGCCCTTAAGAACCCCAAAATACTGAAATTGGGGTGTACACTTATATGGGAGCTATGCTTAAACGTGGACCGATATATCCCATCATCGAACTTGACCTGCCTGCAGACAAAAGACAAACCTATGCAAAATTTCAGCACCCTATCTCAATTCCTTCAGAAGATAGCGTGATTACAACAGACGGGCATACGGACGGACATTGCTAGATTGTCTTAGAATTTTACCCTATTTTCGTTACACTTTTGTCTTTGGCATAACCTCATTCATAGTCGTATTGTCCATTGCCAGAGACTCATTTCAGGAAAATAGGTTTTCTCGAAGGTCTTCCCTTTTGTTATTTCTATTGAGTTTCTTTTATCCACGAAGCGACTTGCTATCAGGATGAATGTTGACCATACAACGATATTGAGACACCTTTCTGTTACCGCACGCATTGACAGAGCGAAATAAAATAATTGCGAAACTGAACGAACTGGAATATGAAGTTTTGCAGCGTCCCCCACTGAATATCACCGGATATCTACCCGACCAATTTTTCAAGCATTAAGAGCTGTTTTTTAAGGGGCAAACACTATGAAAATAAAGACATTCTAAAAAACTCGATATCAGAGTTTAATAATTTTAAAGACCACAATTTTTTTAAGACAGGCATCTACGGTTAAAAATCACGTTGGGAGAAGTGTATTGAAGCGAATGGAGCATACTTTGAATATACAGCTTTTGAAGAAAGATATGTAGTTTTATACAATCACTTAAGAATCGACATTTCATACGCACCAACCTAATATTACGACTCCCTATAAAAACTGTCTCAGTACGCAAAAAAAACTCCACTCTGCTTGCAAATTAGACTTCCTTCAGCTCGTTTAAAAATAGTTCTTACATCTCTTTGCCTATAAATATTCCCAGCTTCAGTTCACATATAAAGACTCTTCATTTCTTCGGTAAGGACTTTCTTCAGCTCCTCTATAAAGACTTTCTTTAGCCCGTGTATAAGTTCTACAACACCCTTTCAATTCTTATACAAAGACACCATACAACTCGATTTCAGCACGTCTAATGCTCCCTGCTTCAGCTCGTCTATAAAGAATCCCTGCTTCAGCTCGTCAATAAAGACTCCCTGCTTCAGCTCGTCAATAAAGACTCCCCGTTTCAGCTCGTCTATAAAGACTTCCTGCTTCAGCTCGTCTATAAAGACTCCCTGCTTCAGCTCGTCTATAAAGACGCCTTGCTTCTGTTCGTCTATGAAAGACTAACTGTTTCAGCTCGTCTATGAAAGACTCCCTGCTTCAGCTCGTCTATGAAAGACTGCCTGCTTCAGCTCGTCTATGAAAGACTCCCTGCTTCAGCTCGTCTATGAAAGACTGTCTGCTTCAGCTCGTCTATGAAAGACTTCCTGCTTCAGCTCGTCTATGAAAGACTCCCTGCTTCAACTCGTCTATGATAGACTCCCTGCTTCAACTCGTCTATGAAAGACTCCCTGCTTCAACTCGTCTATGAAAGACTCCCTGCTTCAACTCGTCTATGAAAGACTCCCTGCTTCAACTCGTCTATGAAAGACTCCCTGCTTCAGCTCGTCTATGAAAGACTCCCTGCTGCAGCTCGTCTATAAAGACTCCCTGCTGCAGCTCGTCTATAAAGACTCCCTGCTGCAGCTCGCCTATAAGGACTCCCTGCTGCAGCTCGTCTATAAAGACTCCCTGCTGCAGCTCGTCTATAAAGACTCCCTGCTGCAGCTCGTCTATAAAGACTCCCTGCTGCAGCTCGTCTATAAAGACTCCCTGCTGTAGCTCGTCTATAAAGACTCCCTGCTGCAGCTCGTCTATAATGACTCCCTGCTGCAGCTCGTCTATAAAGACTCCCTGCTGCAGCTCGTCTATAAAGACTCCCTGCTGCAGCTCGTCTATAAAGGCTCCCTGCTGCAGCTCGTCTATAAAGACTCCCTGCTGCAGCTCGTCTATAAAGACTCCCTGCTGCAGCTCGTCTATAAAGACTCCCTGCTGCAGCTCGTCTATAAAGACTCCCTGCTGCAGCTCGCCTATAAAGACTCCCTGCTGCAGCTCGTCTATAAAGACTCCCTGCTGCAGCTCGTCTATAAAGACTCCCTGCTTCAGCTCGTCTATAAAGACTACCTAACCAGCTTGTCTATAAAGACTCCCTGCTTCAGCTTGTCTATGAAAGACTCCCTGCTTCAGCTCGTCTATGAAAGACTCCCTGCTTCAGCTCGTCTATGAAAGACTCCCTGCTTCAGCTCGTCTATAAAGACTCCCTGCTGCAGCTCGTCTATAAAGACTCCCTTCAGCTCGCTTACAAATCTCTCCCTCCTTCAGTGCAAATCAAAATAATACCTTCTTGTGTTGTTTCGAAACACTGTGCCCATTGTTTTGGATGACGGAATTGCTTGTTAATTATGGTGGACGGCAAACGACCTCCGCGGGTATTAAGGAAAGGGGAATGAATGCCACAGATAAATACCGAAGAAGCAAAACAAACAATGTTAACAAACTCTTCAATACCACTGACGAAGAAGTCATTGGTTTGGTTGGGTATGTAAAATTTTTGCCTTTTATTTTTGTTTGGCCTAATGTTGTTTACTAATTTTTTTTTTCGGTTGCTGAAAACGACAACAACAATGCGATTTTTGTATTTTGCTTATTTTTAAAGAAAAAATAAGCATTATTTTTGCATATTACAATATGAAATATTGTTTTTGGCATATTCCATCTTCAGATAATGCAATAATAACAAAAAATTGTCATGATTGTGATGATGATGATGATGGCAACACTTCCACAATTATGATGAAGAAGATCAAAGAGTTGGTATTAATTCACTTCATAATTGAGGGGTTTCTGTACATTAAATGTTTAGCTAATGTGTCATCATCTATGATTCGCCTTCAACCGCATAATTTATGTTAAATTGGCAGAGTCATCGGATATTGCAGTTAATTATACATATACGACAAAAAATGTTTATATACATGTCATGATAAATGTACACATACATATATACATATGTATATTTGTAACAATATTACAACTCAATACGGATTAGGTTCAAATAAATAAACTTTTTTTGAAGAGTAACTCATAAAATCTATTTTGAAAACACATTTAATGCCTCAGGGTGTCACCAGCCATACCATTGACCTCATATAACGGTAAGTATTAATTTTTCATTATATTAAACAGTATTAACAGTAAATAACTCAAAAATATGAACTTAAAAAAAATGTTTAAAATTTTATTTTTTTATAAAATCCCTCCCAAAAACTTATTAAAGTTTAATTAAGAAATTAAATAAAAAAATACACACACTTACAGATCGCTGCCTAAATGAATGAAATTCACTAATGAACTATAAATCGATAACTACATGCAGGCAATGGTTATGGTGGTCTATGGTGATGATCGCCCCATTGACAGATTATCTCCGAAGACCTTTAAATTTTATAACCTTGCCCCGTTGTTAAGTTGTTTTATACAAACTTAAGAGGTGCTAGCTATTGAGTGGTAAAAGGCAATAAGCCGTTGAATAATACAACAACTACAAGGCGTCCAAAATGAACCTGCATTACATGAAGTTATTCGGGCAACTGGTGGTGTGGCCATTATCCACTACATATTTTGACAATAAGTTTTATCATTGATTTGCGGAGAGCATATAGTTTTTCTTTTGGTGGAGGTTAACATAACATGTTACAGGAAATGAAATGAAATTAATGAAAAAAACAAATTTTTGAAATAATAAAAAAAATGATGATGCAATATAATTTCATATCGCTCAGCAATGGGACTGGACCTTTATATACAACTCTATGCCAAAACAATGATTTATATTTGAAAATTTCTGCGCAGAAATATTGCAACCACTAAGAACCCAGGAAGCCAAATGAGTTAGACCATCAAAATACCAACAATAGGGCGGGATATTTATTTAGCGGGCTATACAAAAACATGGCCTTATATGTCACACAGTTCGTCTATAAAGCCTCCATACTAGTTGTCTATTCAGACTTCCTAAATGTCGTATATAAAGACTACCTACAGATCGTCTATAAAGACTCCCTACAGATCGTATATAAAGACTTCCTGTTTCAGCTCCTCCAAAAAAATTCCCGATTCATCTGGCCTATAAGGCCTTTTTGCTTAAGCTCCTCTATAAAACCTCATTTCAGCTCGTCTATAAATATTCCATTCACCTCGTCTATAAAACTTTCCTTCAGCTCGTCTAAAGACTCTCCCTTCAGCTCGTCCATAAAGTATGCCCGATTCAGCTGGCCTATAAACTGACTCTTTGCTAAAGCTCGTCTATAAAGCATCATTTCAGCTCGTCTATAGAGATTCCCTTGGACTCGCCTATAAAGTCACCCAGCTTCAGATCGTCTATAAAGACTTACTTTAGCTCTAGTCTACAAGAACTCTCTCTCTCCCTGCTTCAGCTCGTCTATAAAGACTCCCTGCTTCAGCTCGTCTATAAAGTCTCCCTGCTTCAGCTCGTCTATAAAGACTCCCTGCTTCAGCTCGTCTATAAAGACTCCCTGCTTCAGCTCGTCTATAAAGACTCCCTGCTTCAGCTCGTCTATAAAGACTCCCTGCCTCAGCTCGTCTATAAAGACTCCCTGCCTCAGCTCGTCTATAAAGACTCCCTGCCTCAGCTCGTCTATAAAGACTCCCTGCTTCAGCTCGTCTATAAAGACTCCCTTCTTCAGCTCGTCTATAAAGACTCCCTTCAGCTCGTCTATAAAGACTCCCTTCTTCAGCTCGTCTATAAAGACTCCCTGCTTCAGCTCGTCTATAAAGACTCCCTGCTTCAGCTCGTTTATAAAGACTCCCTGCTTCAGCTCGTCTATAAAGACTCCCTGCTTCAGCTCGTCTATAAAGACTCCCTGCTTCAGCTCGTCTATAAAGACTCCCTGCTTCAGCTCGTCTATAAAGACTCCCTGCTTCAGCTCGTCTATAAAGACTCCCTGCTTCAGCTCGGCTATAAAGACTCCCAGCTTCAGCTCGTCCATAAAGACTCCCAGCTTCAGCTCGTTTATAAAGACTCCCTGCTTCAGCTCGTCTATAGAGACTCCCTGCTTCAGCTCGTCTATAAAGACGCCCTGCTTCAGCTCGTCTATGAAAGACTCCCTGCTTCAACTCGTCTATGAAAGACTCCCTGCTTCAGCTCGTCTATAAAGACTCCCTGCTTCAGCTCGTCTATAAAGACTCCCTTCTTCAGCTCGTCTATAAAGACTCCCTGCTTCAGCTCGTCTATAAAGACTCCCTGCTTCAGCTCGTCTATAAATACTCCCTGCTTCAGCTCGTCTATAAAGACTCCCTTCTTCAGCTCGTCTATAAAGACTCCCTTCTTCAGCTCGTCTATAAAGACTCCCTGCTTCAGCTCGTCTATAAAGACTCCCTGCTTCAGCTCGTTTATAAAGACTCCCTGCTTCAGCTCGTCTATAAAGACTCCCTGCTTCAGCTCGTCTATAAAGACTCCCTGCTTCAGCTCGTCTATAAAGACTCCCTGCTTCAGCTCGTCTATAAAGACTCCCTGCTTCAGCTCGTCTATAAAGACTCCCTGCTTCAGCTCGTCTATAAAGACTCCCTGCTTCAGCTCGTCTATAAAGACTCCCTGCTTCAGCTCGTCTATAAAGACTCCCAGCTTCAGCTCGTCCATAAAGACTCCAAAATTTTTGAAATAATAAAAAAAATGATGATGCAATATAATTTCATATCGCTCAGCAATGGGACTGGACCTTTATATACAACTCTATGCCAAAACAATGATTTATATTTGAAAATTTCTGCGCAGAAATATTGCAACCACTAAGAACCCAGGAAGCCAAATGAGTTAGACCATCAAAATACCAACAATAGGGCGGGATATTTATTTAGCGGGCTATACAAAAACATGGCCTTATATGTCACACAGTTCGTCTATAAAGCCTCCATACTAGTTGTCTATTCAGACTTCCTAAATGTCGTATATAAAGACTACCTACAGATCGTCTATAAAGACTCCCTACAGATCGTATATAAAGACTTCCTGTTTCAGCTCCTCCAAAAAAATTCCCGATTCATCTGGCCTATAAGGCCTTTTTGCTTAAGCTCCTCTATAGAACCTCATTTTAGCTCGTCTATAAATATTCCATTCACCTCGTCTATAAAACTTTCCTTCAGCTCGTCTAAAGAGACTCCCTTCAGCTCGTCCATAAAGTATGCCCGATTCAGCTGGCCTATAAACTGACCCTTTGCTAAAGCTCGTCTATAAAGCATCATTTCAGCTCGTCTATAGAGATTCCCTTGGACTCGCCTATAAAGTCACCCAGCTTCAGATCGTCTATAAAGACTTACTTTAGCTCTAGTCTACAAGAACTCTCTCTCTCCCTGCTTCAGCTCGTCTATAAAGACTCCCTGCTTCAGCTCGTCTATAAAGTCTCCCTGCTTCAGCTCGTCTATAAAGACTCCCTGCTTCAGCTCGTCTATAAAGACTCCCTGCCTCAGCTCGTCTATAAAGACTCCCTGCTTCAGCTCGTCTATAAAGACTCCCTGCCTCAGCTCGTCTATAAAGACTCCCTGCTTCAGCTCGTCTATAAAGACTCCCTGCTTCAGCTCGTCTATAAAGACTCCCTTCTTCAGCTCGTCTATAAAGACTCCCTGCTTCAGCTCGTCTATAAAGACTCCCTGCTTCAGCTCGTCTATAAAGACTCCCTGCTTCAGCTCGTTTATAAAGACTCCCTGCTTCAGCTCGTCTATAAAGACTCCCTGCTTCAGCTCGTCTATAAAGACTCCCTGCTTCAGCTCGTCTATAAAGACTCCCTGCTTCAGCTCGTCTATAAAGACTCCCTGCTTCAGCTCGTCTATAAAGACTCCCTGCTTCAGCTCGTCTATAAAAACTCCCAGCTTCAGCTCGTCCATAAAGACTCCCAGCTTCAGCTCGTTTATAAAGACTCCCTGCTTCAGCTCGTCTATAGAGACTCCCTGCTTCAGCTCGTCTATAAAGACGCCCTGCTTCAGCTCGTCTATGAAAGACTCCCTGCTTCAGCTCGTCTATGAAAGGCTCCCTGCTTCAGCTCGTCTATGAAAGACTCCCTGCTTCAGCTCGTCTATGAAAGACTCCCTGCT
Organism: Musca vetustissima; assembly: GCF_032173495.1. NCBI lineage: Eukaryota > Metazoa > Arthropoda > Insecta > Diptera > Muscidae > Musca > Musca vetustissima. Next base: position 118,246 of record NW_026874537.1, read on the forward strand.
TCAGCTCGTCTATGAAAGACTCCCTGCTTCAGCTCGTCTATGAAAGACTCCCTGCTTCAGCTCGTCTATGAAAGACTCCCTGCTTCAGCTCGTCTATGAAAGACTCCCTGCTTCAGCTCGTCTATAAAGACTCCCTGCTTCACCTCGTCTATGAAAGACTCCCTGCTTCAGCTCATCTATAAACACTTCCTGCTTCAGCTCGTCTATGAAAGACTCCCTGCTTCAGCTCGTCTATGAAAGACTCCCTGCTTCAGCTCGTCTATGAAAGACTCCCTGCTTCAGCTCGTCTATGAAAGACTCCCTGCTTCAGCTCGTCTATGAAAGACTCCCTGCTTCAGCTCGTCTATGAAAGACTCCCTGCTTCAGCTCGTCTATGAAAGACTCCCTGCTTCAGCTCGTCTATGAAAGACTCCCTGCTTCAGCTCGTCTATGAAAGACTCCCTGCTTCAGCTCGTCTATGAAAGACTCCCTGCTTCAGCTCGTCTATGAAAGACTCCCTGCTTCAGCTCGTCTATGAAAGACTCCCTGCTTCAGCTCGTCTATGAAAGACTCCCTGCTTCAGCTCGTCTATGAAAGACTCCCTGCTTCAGCTCGTCTATGAAAGACTCCCTGCTTCAGCTCGTCTATAAAGACTCCCTGCTTCAGCTCGTCTATAAAGACTCCCTGCTTCAGCTCGTCTATAAAGACTCCCTGCTTCAGCTCGTCTATAAAGACTCCCAGCTTCAGCTCGTCCATAAAGACTCCCAGCTTCAGCTCGTTTATAAAGACTCCCTGCTTCAGCTCGTCTATAGAGACTCCCTGCTTCAGCTCGTCTATAAAGACGCCCCGCTTCAGCTCGTCTATGAAAGACTCCCTGCTTCAGCTCGTCTATGAAAGACTCCCTGCTTCAGCTCGTCTATGAAAGACTCCCTGCTTCAGCTCGTCTATGAAAGACTCTCTGCTTCAGCTCGTCTATGAAAGACTCCCTGCTTCAGCTCGTCTATGAAAGACTCACTGCTTCAGCTCGTCTATGAAAGACTCCCTGCTTCAGCTCGTCTATAGAGACTCCCTGCTTCAGCTCGTCTATAAAGACGCCCCGCTTCAGCTCGTCTATGAAAGACTCCCTGCTTCAGCTCGTCTATGAAAGACTCCCTGCTTCAGCTCGTCTATGAAAGACTCCCTGCTTCAGCTCGTCTATGAAAGACTCCCTGCTTCAGCTCGTCTATGAAAGACTCCCTGCTTCAGCTCGTCTATGAAAGACTCCCTGCTTCAGCTCATCTATAAACACTTCCTGCTTCAGCTCGTCGTCTATAAAGACTCCCTTCTGCTCGTCCATAAATACTCCCATCAGCTCTATTTTAAAGAGTCCCTCCTTCAAATCGTCTATAAAGACTCCATAAATGAAGGATCTCGGATTAAGCTCTTCGCTTTCCTAGAGATATGAAAAAGGTGTATAAAATTTGCCGGAGAATTATTGTTTATAATTGGTTCAGAAATATACATATATATTATAGTCTTCGTATAATTCAGAAAAGGCGATTTCCCGTTTTAATATTCTTCTCTTATGATGGTAACAAGGCTGTACTACCTGCTAGTTCGTATTTGTAATAATGCACCAAACACAATTGTATCACATCATCGTATTCTGTAGAGTGCGGGTTACAATAGGTTTTAACTTTTGAACCATTCATCTCCACACGGGTTCCATTGTTATAAAAAGCAGTTGCACCGATATATTTTCGTTTACACAGATAGGCCATTTTTTCAGTACAATCCGTTTTGAGTATTACTCCATCGGTCGAATTTATTCGATAACATGTTTGCATATCAAAAGCATTATCGTGAGAAACATAAAATGAGTTATCAAGAGTCCAAAATGATGGTACATAACCTAGAAAAAAAAGCAGTATGAGAACATTTGTAGCCCAGAAAATTTTAATTTTCAAAATTACAACAACTCGTAACTCACCATAAACCTCTTTTGCATAATTCAATATAGCTGGAATATCATGTGTATATATGTGAAAGGTCATACGTTTCTGAAGACACATATCGTTGGCCTGCTTCGAGGTGTACTGGAAATGCACAAGCGATAGATATGAAATAGTTTTATTTAATTTGTTGTTAATAAAAAAAAGGCTACTTACATTCATATTTGTATCAATATAAATAATAAAATTACGATATATAAACCATGGTATATCCTTTTTTTCAAGTCCATAAATTTGATTTATTTGCAAGACTGCAATTAGAGGAATTGCTAACAACAGAAGATGTTTCATTTTCTTTTCAGATCAGATGAAAGTACATCACAACTTAGCTGACGATTGAAGACTAAAATTATGAGATGAACGGCATTGGACGTGCTGTATATTATTTGTAATAAATTTAAATTTGTGACACATATAACCGCAAATCAAATTTAGAAGTATTAACAGTAGGCAAATGCTGATTTGCGTAGACCACAAATAAACCCTTGGCATATTACTATAGAAGCCCCTGTATAATTTATAAAAAATATACTTTCTTCTCTAATAATGGTAGCGTATTTGTAATAATGCTCTAATAATGTCATATCATCATAGCCTGTGGAGTGCGTGTTACATGTTTCTCTCGATCTTGTGCACATCTCATCCAATTTGATCTTTCCATTGGATTACTGGCCTTCCCCTTCTGCGTCAACCATTGCTCGTTTTATACGCCTTTTGAGTGGAGGAGTCCTCCATCTATTCTCACTACCGAGGTATATAAAATCGTTCACTACCTCGAAGCTGTAGTTTTCAAGTTTCACCGTTGGTCCGAGTCTATTGGACGTCTTGCGCTTTGATACCATCACCTTGATCTTCTCATCTTTTACTGTCAGACCCATATTGACAGACGGCTTATCAATTCGTTCAACGGTGGCTGTTGCCGCTCGCAATGTTTGACCCATTATGTCGATGTCATCGGCGTAGGCGATTAAAATGTTTTGTTTGTTGTACAGAGTGCCATTTCTGTTCAACTTTGCCTCTCGTATGAGCTTTTCCAGCAGAATGTTAAAAGGTCACACGAGAGGCTGTCACCTTGTCTGAACCCTAGTTATGTATTAAAGGGCTCCGAGAGGTCCTTTCTGACTTTAAATGCAGACCTTGCAGGAATGCTGAACGCAGACATGTCTTTAAACACCTTTGAACGAGTATGGCTGTCGAATGCGGCTTTTGAATCGATGTGTTTTTCGTGGGACTTTTCCAGGATTTGGTGCAATGTGAAAATCTGGTCAGTAGTGGATTTGCCAGGTCTCCAGTCCTTCACACAGTACGCTGGATAGCACTTTATATGCAATGGGAGGAGACTTATTCCTCTATAGTTGGCACATATCGTCTTGTCTCCTTTTTTGTGCTCGGGACACATGATGCTGAGGTTCCAATCATTGAAAATGCATATCAGAAACGTTTCAAAATGCTCCCTCCAGATCCTCAACACGTTGTGTGTCACCAGGTTTCCTTCTTCATCCCTACAGGAGGATGTGCCTGCACCAAAGCCTTCGGTTTGGTGTTTTTACTCGTTGGTAAAATTTCCGGACTTCATCCTGTACATCTCGTTTTGCTCACGTTTACGTTTTTCTTGTTTCTTATTCTTTTTTTTTGAAAATACATTTCTCCCCTCTCTCCTTTATTTCCGATATTTCTCCATCGCATTACATGTTGCTATTGCCTGCAGGGTTGCCCTATACGCTGTGTTTTTCGTAACAGTAGCATTACGACACTCCTGATCGTGCCACAAGTTTCTTGATGGTTGTCTTTGGTACCCAAGTGTTGCTTTAGCCGCAGTTTGTAGGGGGGTGGGCAATTCTCTGCCATTGTGCTTCTATATTATTATCTGGACAGGGAGTGATTTCGTCAAGCAGTTGGGTAAATTGGGCGAAGTAGACTTCTGCTATATGTTGTGTTTGCAGCTTTTCGACACCGAGTTTCCGTGTTTCATTAGATCGCACCTTTGCTGCTACTATAAGACGAGTGCGAACCTTGGCAGCTACAAGGAGTGGTCCGAATCGATATTCACTCCTCGTGTAGATCGAACGTCTAAAACACTAGATGAATGTCTTCCGTCATTCACAACATAATCGATTTGATTTCCCGTTGTTTGATCGAGTGAAATCCAGGTGGCCTTGTGTATATCGAGATGCCTGAATCTTGTTTTTTGCTGCCGGAAAGTCAATCAACCACATGCTGTTGTGTGATGTTTCTTTCTTCATGGAGGCTGAATTTTCCGACGGTGGGGCCAAAGATATTTTCCCCTCCGATTTTTGCATTAAAATCTCCTAGCAGAATTTTAATGTCATGGCCAGGGCAACGGTCATATGCTGTTTCTAGGCGCTCTTAAAATATGTCTTTGGTCTGTTCATTTTTGTCTTCGTTCGGAGCATGGTTGCAAAGAAGACTTCGCTTTTATACTGATTATAGCAATTCGCTCATCTACTGGAGTGAATCTGGAGACGACGTTTTTTATACTCCTGTTAACCATAAATCCGCAGCCAAATTCATGCCACATATCATTGCAACTCTAATACAGGGCGTTCCATCCTTTTCCATCGCATTTCCTGTAAGGCAATAATATCGGATTTGTACTTCTTGAGTACATCCGCCAAAGCGCGCCTGTTCCGTTCAACGTGCGCACATTCCATGTACAGATCGCTGTCCTTTATATTTACGTTTGCGGGGGTCGCCAACATTAGGGGGGTTTGGTTTTCTTTTTCGTAGCTTTTTCATAGTACGTAGTGTTTTCTGAGTGTGGGCAGCTAACCCGACGCCTCAACCCATTTGTTATAGTTCTTATGTGTGAACTCGCGCAACATATCAACTCACTATTTTAAAGTACCTACCCAACTGAGATGAAAGAGGGTCGAAGATAAGCCTGGGCTTTGTCATGTTAAAGCCAATCATGTCACCCAGCAGTAATCTTATTTCCAATCCTACACTCCGACGGTAATGTTAATTTCTCAGTTTCAGGATTCTAGCTCCTTCGGTTCCTCCAAATTCAAATTGTACGAAATTTAGTACTGTTTAGAACTTTTCGTATACATGAGTATAAACTTCCAAAACTACTTCCTTATATCGACCTTACGTCTCAACCTTGATTCGCATTCCAAATTTAAAATTTTTAGCATGCTACGAAATTGTACCAAATTTAGTACTTTTCAGATACTGCATGCGTGTTTTTCTGGATTCCTATTTCATATTTGCTGCTAAAAATTTCATATATCTTCCAATTGGAATGTTTCCTATTAATTCATCAATAAAATCGTCTTCGAGGTACATTGAGGTTTTGACCAAATTTCAGCCCGGCATAATTCAAAGCAGTTTTTATACCCCACACAACTATTTTGTCAGGGTATTATAGCTTTGTGCAGCCTCAAGAGTTTGTAACGCCGTGAAATATTGGTCTTAGACCCACCTTAGATATACCCATCGTCATATCTCGACTAGGTGAGTTGATCTAGACATGTGTGTCCGTCCGTCTGTCCATTATAATTTGTAAACACGATACAGGCCACAGTTATGGACCAATCTTAACGAAATTTTGTATGTAGGATGGGTTCTGGCCATTGAAGACCCCTATTGTTTTTGGTAAAGATCCGTTAATATTTAGGGGATGAAATGGACCAAAAACTTTATTTTTGGCGATTTTCTGATCGCTCCAGAGGTCGCAATTATGGCCCAAATGTCGCGAAAGTTTACATGGAGAAGGTGATTGGGCCAAAGAATAAGCATGGTTTTGATAAAGAAAAAATGGACCCTGACTTTTGTGTGAAGAATTACAAAATTTGTATTCTATAGCGTATATATTTATCCCTGAAGAACATAGACCCGAATAGTTGATAATATATCTAAGAGGAGTGGTTGACCTTTAAATTGGTACCAATTATATTGTCGTAGGTACTCGGATGTGGGAGTTACACTTAAATATTTATATATATTTATATTTTATATATATTTATATTTATTTATATATTCAGATATTATTTTGTAACCCGTTAACACACTAGAGGGCGGAAATTTACCCCTGATCGGTTTGAAATTTTCCATGAGGTTCCACTTAAGGTCAAGAAGAACATCTATCATTTTCGGTGATGGTCAGATAGTAATTTTGGGATGATGTGGACAAAAAACTTAAATGTTTGTGTTTTTTTCGATCTATTATAAGCCGAACATCCCAACCCACGGCGAAGGGTATTTGGAAAAGTAATTAGAAGCGCTGTACTGAATATTAGTTATATTCGGTAAATATGTCAGTCTATGGAAGAGGTGCTGTTGACCTCTAATCGGGCAAGAGGCTGAAAATATCACGAACTATTGCTCAGGCTCGGAAAAAACATCCGCAGAATGTTAGAGTTTCGTGGTAGTTGTGTAGGGTATCGTATGGTCGGCCCGGTCCGACTATACTGCTCCGCTCACTGGTTACTTATACAAACCGTACATTTCAATTTATAATCCATTTTTTTTATCGTAAATGTTATTCGATGCTGTTGATTTGTTATTCAGCGAACTTTTGTTAATATTTATCGACTGCGTCAGATTTCTATTAGACACACATTCACATGCACACACACGTAAACATTTATAATTTGTGGTTTTAAAACATATCATCATTACCCAGTGACAGACTGACCAACCACACAGTCCCCCCCACACCACCTCCCTCAACCGGATTCCATTATTCATTATTGACTTTTAATCATAAATGGCACCGCCATTGACACTTTGACGTTAATATCACGCAACCATAATAAAATCAATTGCTTTGAGCCAAAATCTCGGCTTAATAGAAATTAAAACAACAACAAAATAAAATAAACTGAACTGAACACAAAAATGTTGGCACGCTTCTACGGTGACGTTTATTTGTTAGCAAATCAATTTGTTGAGGATTCTCCAAAATAAAAAAAATTGTTTTTTGGGGTTTGTTGTTTTGGTTTTTACGTTAACGTTATTAATTAATGTATGTGCGAATTTGTTTGGTTGACTGTTGGTGTTAAGGAAATTATCGGCTGTCATAAATTGATCAAAGTTTGCATTTGCAAATTGCCATGAAGATCATCGTTGTTTTTTGCAGAAAATAAAAAAATACAACAACATCAAAGAACTGCAAATTTGCAAAGGGGGAGATTTAAGTTGGTTTTGTGTTATGATTTGTTTGCTAACTGACCTTGCATTATAGATATTTGGGTCAATACTGCAAGTCATAAATGAAGAAGCCTTCAAAGAAATTAGGGATGGAAAATTTTACAAATACCAATATAGAGAACTGAAGGGAATAAACAATGACGATTTTCTACTCACTAAGATACTGATGTGACAGATTACGGCCGATTTCAAATAGGACGGAGCCGCATAGTGGTTCAACATTTAATTATCCATATGTTTTTGTCCTTACTGACTATATGATAGCCTTCACCAATATGGGTATATTCTACATAGGTATCATGAAATTGAACGAACTCAAATATGTGATATTTATCTATAAGTGAACCTACTTAGATCAATCCATACATATGCCCTTCTGCAACCTATGCAAAATTTCATTTCATTCGGTCAGATTTAGAGTCGTTTGCGTACAATTGGACAAATATATGTAAATCGATTTAAAGCACTGTTAAACATTTAATCTCAATCAGAAACCCTATAATCTGCATCTGCACCAATTTAAAGAAAATAAAATAACGTCATTCCAGTCTCTATTTGATACGTTGTGCAAAATTTCGTGTAAATCGGACAAACATAAGGAGTTTGGTGTCCCATTTACTTAATATCGCACGAAATATATATGTGAGCTATATCTAAATCTGAACCGATCTGCTAACATTCATCCAATTCGGATATTTTGTACCCAATAAGAAGACCGCTTAAGAACCCCACAATATACCGAAAATTGACCGATATAGCTCATCTTCGAAGACAAAAGATAACTCTAGAATTTTACCCTGATCAAGAGTATATATATCTTATAGCGTCGGAAATAAAAATTTCGATGAGTTACTATTATGGAGGGTATAAAAAATGTGTGCTCAACGTACAAAATTGAACCTAGAATTGGATTTTGTAAAATATAGTCAGATGTAGATATAACCGCTATATATTATCATTTTGGTTCATGATATATAGGGACTTTGGTGCACCATTTACATAAAATCAAGCGAAAATATATATGGGAGCTATATCTAAACTGAACCGATTTTCACGAAAATTTCGAGCAAATCAAATGATATATACGGACTTTGGTGCACCATTTACATTAAATCGGAAGAAAATTTTTATGGGAGCTATATTTAAATCTGGACCGATTTTCACGAAGCATGGCAGACATCACTCTAGGCTCACTTCAGTACGATATGTCAAATTTCGTTCGAATCGAAAAATATATAGGGACTTTGGTACACCATTTACATAAAATTGGAAGAAAAAATATATATGGGAGCTATATCTAAATCGGGACCGATTTTCAGGAAACTTAACACACATCATTCTAGACCAATTCAGTACGCTGTACCAAATTTCGTGCAAATCGAAAGATATATAGGGACGTTGGTACACCATTTATCTCAAATCGGACAAAAATATATATGGGAGCTAAATCTGAACCGATTTTCAGGAAACTTAACACATATAATTATAAACCTAATCCATTTCGCTATGCCAAATTTCGGACAAATCAAGATGTATATAGGGACTTTGGTACACCACTTACCTTAAATCGGACTAATATATATGGGAGTTATATCCAAATCTGAACCGTTTTTCAGGAAACTTAACACACATCATGCTAGACCTAATTCATTACGCTTTGCCAAATTTACCTTAAATCGGACGAAGATATATATTGGAGCTATATCTAAATCTGAACCGATTTTCAGGAAACTTAACACACATCATTCTAGACCCTATTCATAACGCTGTGCCAAATTTCGTACAAATCGAAAGATATATAAGATATACATTTACCTTAAATCGGACGAAAATATATATAATTTCAATAGGGTTCGTCCTTAGGCCAATTAAGTGACATGTGCCAAATTTCATCCAAATCGGAAAATAAATGCGACCTGTACTTTGTTAACAAAAATACATGGACGGACGGACATGCATAAATCGACTCAGAATGTGATTCTATGCATATTCTCAAAAGGAACCAAAAGGAACCTGTTACAAACATATGCACAAAGACATAATACCCTGTACCACAGTGTGGTGAAGGGTATAATAATCCTAGGCATAACCAGAATGGCGCATGAATTGAATATCCAAGTATCACGAAATCGTCTAAAACAGTAACGCGAGTAAGATGGTGATGCTCTTTGGGAGCCCTAAGTCCCCAAGAGGTTTAATAGGAAAAAATTAGAAGACAAAGTATTCTCATGACGTTTATATGGTCATTACAGGCGACGAATCACGGATGAATGCATGTGACCCCGAAACATAACAGCAAACAACCGCATGGGTCTTCGAAGACTAGCCAAATGCAACGAAATTAATTCTGTGTAGGAGACCATAATTGGCTGCCTGATGTCTTCACAGAAATTGCAAATTGAACAAATGAAGCTCTTATATATCGGTTCTTTAAAATTTCCATCGTATAGCCTTGACTTGGCACCCGGTAATTTTTTTCATATTTCAAAATCGAATGCACCTCTACTTCAATATCAAGCTTTCAAATCTTTTAATACACATTTATTAACTAAAACAATTTTGCTCCGACCGAACACAAATCATGATATGTTTAAACATCCATTAAAAGAAATTGTCTTAACCTTAAAACACAACATGTTACATTTTTTTACCTCTTAAAAAAAAATAACCGCTCTCAACAAATCAAAGATAAAATTAATTGTGGATAATAGCGAAATCAGCATTATCTCCAACAGCTTCATGTAATGCAGGCACATTTGATCAGCATTTTTTACTATGATCACCTGTTAGACACTCAAAGGCTTTACTAAATAATAAATATTGTTGTAAAAACAGAAACAGCGGGACAAGGTTATAAAATTAAAGGTCTCTTCAGATTACCATTGGCTCAGCAGCATCACCATCATCGTCATCATCACGACCATTACCATTGATTAAAAGTATTTATTGATTTATCGCATATTCGTAAAATTATTCGCTTAGGCATCTATCCGTTTATCGTTTCATTCCGCATTTATTTCTTAATTAAAAAGTTTTGAAGTGGATTTGCTAAAAAAAAAACAAAATTGATTTTAATTGTTGTTTGGAAAGCCTATAAATATTTTGCAATATAAATTGATGAATTAAAATATTTAATTACGAAGTGTGTCGAGTGGCATGGACTTGAAAGTTTGTAACACCCTTCGGTGTTGTACTTATGGATTTATTATTTTTGCCAAATTGGATACATGACACGTGTTTAGTAGCGAAATTTTATGAAAAATCACGAAAACTCTCGTTGCCAGTAAGGAAAGTTCAAAAGTCGGACTGAGCCGACTATACAATTGATGCTAATATATACAATATTCTGTAGATAGAACAGACATATAATCTTTTGAGAACCGTTGAAATGGAATGGGGTGAATCTAAATGTGTGATATACATAGATATTTGAACCAATTAAAAACCATGCACATACCATTTTCAAATCTATGAAAAATTGTATGTCAATCGGAATGTATTTAATAGAGCAAAATAATGTATGTGGAGCTATATGCAAATCTGGGCCTGAACCGATTTCAATAAAACTTGATAAATATCAAACAGGATCTTATTTAGTAGGCTATGCGAAATTTTGTCTCAATCGGACAAATATTGGAAGTTTGGTGCACCACTTGCATATAATTGGATAAACTACATATATGAGAAAAATATATCTAAAACTGAACAGATTTCATCAAAACTGGACCTAATCTAGTACCTTGTGCAAAATTTTGTCTCAATCTGAAAAATATTGGAAGTTTGGTGCACCATCTACACAAAATCGGACGAAACTATATATAGCAGCTATATCTAAATCTGAACCGATTTGCATGAAACTTGGCACGCATCACCGCTGGCGCAATTTAGTATGCTACGTAAACTTTCGTGCAGATCGAAAGATATATAGGAACTTTGGTGCGCCATTTACATAAAATCGGACGAAACTATATAGGGGAGCTATATCTAAATCTGGACCGATTTACACGAAACTTAGCACATATCACTCTAGACTTAATTCCGTACGCTGTGCTAAATCGTGCGAATCGAAAGATATATAAAAACTTTGCTGCACCATTTACATAAAATCGGACGAAAATATATACGGGAGCTTTATCTAAATCTGAACCGATTTTCACGAAATTTAAGACCTAATTCAGTACGCTGTGCCAAATTTCGTGCAAATCAAAGGATATATAGGGACTTTGGTGCACTATTTACCTAAAATCGGACGAAAATATATAAATCTGAACAGATTTTCACGAAATTTAACTTACACCGTTGTTGACTTAATTCAGTACGCTGTACCAAATTTCGTGCAAATCGAAGGATATATAGGGACTTTGGTGCACTATTTACATAAAATCGGTCGAAAATATATATGGGAGCTATATCTAAATCTGAACCGATTTTCACGAAATTGAACACACATCGTTCTGGGCTTAATTCACACATTATTGTGGACTCAATTTAGTACACTATGCCAAATTTCGTGCAAATCGAAAGATATTTAAAGACTTTGGCGCACCATTTACCTTAAATCGGACGAAACTATATATGGGAGCTATATCTAAATCTGAACCGATTTTCTCGAAACTTGGTACAAATCATTCTGGACCTAATTTAGTACTCTGTGTTAATTTCGTGCAATATAGAGGGACTTTGGTGCCCCATTTACCATAAATCGGACGAAAATATATATGGGAGCTATATGTAAATCTGTACCGATTTTTCCCAATTTCAATAGGGTTCGTCCCTGGGCCAAATAAATGAGCTGTGCCAAAATTCATCCAAATGGGATCATAAATGTGACCTGTACTTTGTTTACAAAGATACATTGAGGGACGGACGGACACGCGTAAATCGACTCAGAAAGTGATTTTATGCATATTCTTAAAAGGAACCATTTGCCTGCTACAAACATATGCACAATGACATAATACCCTGTACCACAGTGTGGTGAAGGGTATTCAAATGTTAGAATACTGTGCAAGGCAGTACATACGCTTAAGATTTAGATATAGCTCCCATATATAGTTTCGTCCCATTTTTTGTGAATGATGCCCCACTCCCCATATTTGTCCGTTTGGTACAACATTTTGCAAAGAGTACTGAATTAGATCCATACTAATGTATACGAAGTTTTTTTATACCCTTCACCACACTGTGGTACAGGGTATTATGTCTTTGTGCATATGTTTGTAACAGGCAAAAATAATCGAGATAGACCCATGGTTCCTTTTGAGAATATGCAAAGAATCACTTTCTGAGTCGATTTATGCATGTCCGTTCGTCCGTCCGTCCGTCCGTCTGTAGATGTTAAATTGTAAACAAAGTACAGGTCGCATTTATGATCCGAATTGGATGAAAGTTGGCACAGCTCATTTGTTTGGCTCAAGGATGAACCCTATTGAAATTGGGAAAAATCGGTTCAGATTTAGATATAGCTCCCATATATATTTTCGTCCGATTTAATGTAAACGGTCCCTATATATCTTTCGATTTGCACGAAAATTGGCACAGCATAATGAATTAGGTCTAGAATGATGTGTGTAAAATTTCATAAAAATCGGTTCAGATTTAGATATAGCTCCCATATATATCTTCGTCCGATTTAAGGTAAATTGTGTACCAAAGCCCCCATATATCTTTCGATTTTCACGAAATTTGACACAGCGTAATGAATAAGGTCTAGAATGATGTATGCCAAGTTTCGTGAAAATCGTTTCAGATGTAGATATAGCTCCCATATATATCTTCGTCCGATTTAAGGTAAATTGTGTACCAAAGCCCCCATATATCTTTCGATTTTCACGAAATTTGACACAGCGTAATGAATAAGGTCTAGAATGATGTATGCCAAGTTTCGTGAAAATCGTTTCAGATGTAGATATAGCTCCCATATATATCTTCGTCCGATTTAAGTTAAATTGTGTACCAAAGTCCCTATATATCTTTCGATTTGCACGAAATTTGGCACAGCGTAATGAATAAGGTTTAGAATGATGTATGCCAAGTTTCGTGAAAATCGGTTCAGATTTAGATATAGCTCCAATATATATCTTCGTCCGATTTAAGGTAAGTTGTGTACAAAAGTCCCTATATATCATTCGATTTGCACGAAATTTGGCACAGCGTAATGAATTAGGTTTAGAATGATGTGTGTTAAGTTTCGTGAAAATCGGTTTAGATTTAGATATAGCTCCCATATATATCTCCGTCCGATTTAAGGTAAATTGTATACAAAAGTCCCTATATATCTTTCGATTTGCACGAAATTTTGAATAGCGTACTAAATTAAGTTTAGAATGATGTGTGCAAAGTTTCGTGGCAATCGGTACAAATTTAGATTTAGCTCTCATATATAGCTTCGCCCGATTTTAGGTAAATAGTCCACTAAAGTCCCTGAAAATCTTTTGGTATAGCGTACTGAATTATGTATAGAATGATGTGTGCAAAGTTTCGTGACAATCGGTTCAGATTTAGATATAGCTCCTATATATATTTTCATCCAATTTCAGGTAATTGGTGTACCATTTTGGTATAGGGTACGTTGGTCAGCTAGGTACTTCGCTTTGTTACAAGAGACATTTGGGTTTGAAAGGTTTTTTGTATAGAAGCAATAGCTTCTGGGGAGAATTTCCCAACAAAAAACTAAGGGAACTGATGAGGATCAGTGGCGTGATCCGAAACTATAATATTCCCTGCCTTTCCCCTCGGCAATCAATGCCATACATTCCCCACTAATAAATAGTTGTTTTTTATAAAAACAAAATACAAATGGTATCCCAAATAAACCGCCAACACTACTGAAGTACTGAATTAAGTCTAAAATGATGTTGCTAAGCTGCGTGAAAAGATCTATAGCAAGGCCGAATGAAACAACGTACTGAAGTAATATAAATTAGTCTCTGGCAATTTTCCCTGAAATCGGTTCAGATATAGATATATAACAAAAACGCGTCGTCTGTTGGGATACATATGTAGAATATTCCCAAAGTGGTGAAGGGTATCATATAGTCGGCCCAGCCCGACTTTACTACTTTCCTTACTGGTTTTTTTAAAATCGGTTCAGATTTAGATATAGCTCCCATATATAGTTTCGTCCAATTTTATATGAATGGTACACCAAACTTCCAATATTTGTCCGATTGAGACAAACTTTTGCACAGAGTACTAAATTAGGTCCAGACTGATGTCAGCGAAGTTGTGTTAAAATGGGTAAAGATTTAGATATTGCTCTCATATATAGTTTCGTTCAATTTTATATGAATGGTTCACCCAACTTCCAATATTTGTCCGATTGAGACAACATTTTGCATAGCGAATGCAATTGAGGAAAGAATGATGTGTGATAAAGTTTGTTGAAATCGGTTCAGATTTAGATATAGGTCTTATATATTATTATATTTCAATGGTCCTCCAAAGACTCGATGTCTTTGCTATCTACAGGATATTGTATATATATTAACATATCTTGTATGAACCCAAGGTGGTGAAGGATACCATATAGTCAGCCCCGTCCGACCTTTGAACTATTGTTTGTAAATGCCTTGTTAACCTCGAAGTGAGGCACCTGTGAAATTCTCATGCAGTTTATTTCGTTGGTCAGCTAAGTACTTCGCTTTGTTGCAAGAGACATTTGGGTATGAAAGGTTTTTTGTATAGAAGCAATAAATAGCTTCTGGGGAGTATATCCCAACAAAAAACTAAGGGAACTGATGATGATCAGTGGCTATAGTCTTCCCTGCCTTACCCCTCGGCGAACAATGTCATACATATCCCACTAATAAATAGTTATATTTTATACAAACAACAAACTGGGATCCAGCCTGACTATTTTGCAAAAACAATAATACTAAACAATATTAGAATATGTAGACACACCGTATATATCAGTACAATTCCCACAACCTAGTACTAACATCGATATTATATGAATTAATTCAAATGACAACCCCTGCTTTTGGATATACTGTCAACATCTTAGGTCGATGCCCTTCTGGGTAAAAAATATATCATTTATTCACACAAAGTCTTGGTCCATTGACCAAACATAATGTGGTGTTCCAAATTACTTCTACTTGGAAAACAGAAAAGAAACTTTTCAAATTGATTTTTTATTCGCCAGGAATCCGATATGTCGATTTGTAGCCACTTGTGGGGTTATACCGAAACCTGGACCAATTTTTGTATTTTCAGAACCCTTTATACAAAATTACAGTCCTATCGGTTGGGAAATTACTCCCGTTTTAAGGGAGCTATACCAAACCGCAAACAGATACCAATTAATTTTGGTAGGAATACTTGTCACCTCAATGGAATTTGATAAATCAAATTAGAGCGTATTCGGTTGCCTAAGCCCCCCAAAATACCGAAACATGGGTGCACCATTATATGGGAACTATCCGGAAACTTGATCATGAGAGCCTGAAAAGGTTGATTTCAAACAATCTTATTCTTAAACCTCCCTTTTTAATGGTTTATTATTCTTAATTTCCTCATTGTGAAGAATATAATAATTCAATCCGCCCGAACTTAATGCCATTTCACCGAAACACAATTAAAAATCCATTGCCATTTAATTGTCTATTAGGAACAGATATTAACAATTTTTATTGTCATCTTTATAACCCATTAATCCGGTTTGATAGTTCCTCCTTGGCCAAACACGTTTCGTGGCCATTAAAATAAAAATTCCAAAATCACATAAGACTGAAGTATGAAAAAAAAAACACTAAAACGAAAATCCATGGCATTCATAAACTTAGATTTTTCCCAAAAAAAAAAAAAAAGGTGAGAGACAATTAAAAAGTCAACCCAACCAGCTGTCCTTACGTCCTACTTGACATCTGGAATCATAAAAATTTATTTGTTTTTGATTTCCAAAAGCACTGGTGTTTGGCCACATGTTTTGCTGTAGCCTTAAAGCCATCTTCTTTCAAATTGAATAAATGGTGTTAGGAGCATAACCGTCATCATAATCATCGCGGTGGTCTACAATTAACTTTTGTGTTGTCTTTACGGAATTTACTTTCATCTTCGGTAGATGTTTTGGCAATAGCATCCATCATAAGGTAGTGGGTATATTTAATTTGTCATGACGTTTGTAACACCACGAAAAATTCGTGGTAGACCCGTTTGCAATACCTCAAAATATTCTTGGGAGTTTCAGGATAGCTTCAAAATATTGGTAACTCCAATATTCGGTATTTTGGGGGCAGATTTACAATATAACTGCCCAGACCAGCTATATGTATTTTGATAGTTTACAACATTTTGGAGGGTATAACAAGTTCGACCAGACTAAGTATAACACAAGTAGTTGTTTTCCTCCATTCATTCAATTCACTGGTTGACACGTTTTGTGGCAGGTAGTACCCCCCAAACAAACGATAGAGATGAGCAAGCTGTGGCAAAGATGAGGATGCGATGGGAAATACCGGAAACCTTAATGCAATTTACAAATTTTATCTATGCTGCTGGTGCATTTTTTTTTTTTTTGTTCCTCACGGTTTTGTATTAAAGACATCATCGATACATAATAAGGAAATTGATGATGACGACGACGACGATGAAGACGATGATTATGCAATAGAAGTTGGGGCAACTGTGGAAAACAAAACATGTTGTTGTGACTCCATAATGGGAAGCATGTGAGGTGAATACCGAAAGCGAAAGGTTATCGCGCTGTGACTTGTTATGATGATGGTAGAGGAAGGAAATTACAATATTTTGATTTGGAGACAAAAGGTCCTTGGCAAAGACTAAGAGAAATATAGAGAAGTTGGCTAAAAGATGGATGACTGTATCATAATGGCAGACACATCACGTTGCCCATGATGCATGTGGCGAATCAGTTTGATGTTGACTATTTCTTCTGTACATTTTCCCAAGAAATTAGTTGTAGGCTAAGGAAAAAAGTCCAATTGCCATTTGTATGCCATTCGACGTTTTGTTTCTTCCTTTTTATTCCATTAACATTTGTCAGTTTTTCTTTTCATTCGTTTTGGTTTTTTGTTTTTGGTAGCCATGAATGCATTTCTGGTAGGAACTGTTTCAATATGTTTGTAGACCAAATCGTGTCAGTGGTGCAAATAATGACTGCTTGTACGGAGGATGATGGTTATAATGATGACGATGATAATGGCTATGATTACCAACCAACGAGCCAAACACTTCACGTGAGTTTGTTAATTTTTCATTTTTTTCTATTTTATTTTCTTCTTTTTTGGGAATTTTCCTTAGCTGAGTTTTCAACAGACCCGCTGACATAGTGTCGTCAAAATATTGCGGCATGCATTACTAGCTGGCAAATTTTACTTGACTTACATTTGCTCATTCATGAAATATTCACGAATGCGTTACATAGCGTCGTTGAGGGTAGTTTTTTTTGTGACAAGGAAGTTTAATTTTTTAATTAACATTTTATTAGCAACAGTTTTTTTTCGTTTATTATAAGAAATGGTTTAAGTTCATTAGCAAACAAATGAGGAGGGAGAAATTGAGATGGTAAAGCAGGTATTGAATAATCTTTAGCAAATGCGTAGAGAATCTATTTTTATACCCTTCACCACACTGTAATACAGGGTATTATGTGTTTGTGCATATGTTTGTAACAGGCAAAAGGAATCGAGATAGACCCATGGTTCCTTTGGAGAATATGCATAGAATCTCTTTCTGAGTCGATTTATGCATGTCCGTCCGTTCGTCCGTCTGTTGATGTTAAATTGTAAACAAAGTACAGGTCGCATTTATAATCCGATTTGGCTGAAATTTTGTACAGCTCATTTATTTGGCCCAAGGACGAACCCTATTGAAATTGGGAAAAATCGGACCCATATATATTTTTGTCCGATTTACGGATTTAGTCCCTGCAAATCATTCGATTTCCCCGAAATTTTGCATAGCTTACTGAATTAAGTGTAGAATTATATGTGCTAAGTTTCGTGAAAATCAGTTCAGATTTAGATTTGCACGAATTTTGGCATAGCGTACTGAATTAAGTCTAGAATGATGTGTGCTAAGTTTCGTGAAAATCGGTTCAGATTTACATACACCTCTATATATATTCCCGTCCGATTTTAAGTAAATGGTACACTAAAGATCCATAGCTAGGCCGATAGACACAACGTACTGAAGTTAATATAAATTAATCTCTGATAAGTTTCCTTGAAATCGGTTCATATATAAATACATATGCTGAATATACCCAAAGTGGTGAAGGGTATCATATAGTCGGCCCAGTCCAACTTTACTACTTTCCTTACTGGTTTTGATTTGAAAATCTGATACGTATTCTACCATCTGACATATCGATATATGTTCATCTGCCCATTATAAACTTTAACCAAGTTATAGCTATAAATTATGAAACAATCTTCGCCATTAATATAGAGGGTATCACTTAGATCGAAGTCTTTATCGTTCGCAAAACTAAAGCATTTTTGGGTCACTGTGAATCATCTTGTCGGAACGTAGTACTGAATTTGGTGTAACATTTAGAACATTTGGTGTAAAGAATGTGTAAGACATACATTTCCGATAATACATTCATCAGAAACGTCGGAAACCTACCCAAAATTCGTCACACGGACCATTCCTGATCGTACACATTTTCATGGACTATTATTTCAAGAATTACCAGACCTTCAGGCATGGATTTTATAATGAAGGTTTTTTTTAAGTAACGGGGTTTTAGGTTTGAATCCTATAAATAATTGTTTTGAAATGTCAAAGTGTTAGACGTTGATTTTTATACCCTCAGGTTAATGAGGGTATATACGCTTTGCTACGGCAAAAATTTGCATCATTGAAATATTGGTTTTAGGTCCCATGTTTCTTTGGACCAAATCCATTTCAGACAATTTGGAGTCGATTTACAAATGTCCGTCTGTCTGGCCGGCTGATGTCCACGATAAATCTCGATTTTCCAAACTTAGCACATCGCAATATTTCTTTCAAACTTAGTTAAAGTTCGAAGATGGGAAATATCGATCCACTAATTCTGGTACCTCCTCCAAAAAAATGGTTAAACTTGTGCACCACCTTTAAGTATACCGATCGTCATATCTCGACTAGCTGAGTCGATCTAGACATGTGTGTCCGTCCGTCCGTCTGTCCATTATAATTTGTAAACACGATACAGGCCACAGTTATGGACCAATCTTCACGAAATTTTGCATGTAGGGTGGGCTCTGGCCAAAGAAGACCCCTATTGTTTTTGGAAAAGATCGGTTAATATTTAGGGGATGAAGTGGATCAAAAACTTTATTTTTGTCGGTTTTTCTGGTCGCTGCAGAGGCCGCAATTATGGCTCAAACACTGCGAATTTTTGCATGCAAAAGGGGATCGGGCCAAAGAATAAGCATGCCTGTTTTGAAAAAAAGATTGGTAAATATTTAGCGGGTCAAACTGACCCTGACTTTTGTGTGAAAAATTACAAAATTTGTAGTCTATAGCGTATATATTTGCCCTTGAAGGACATAGACCCGAGAAGTTGATAGTATACCCAAGAGGAGTGGTTGACCTTTAAATTGAGACCAATTTTATTGTCGTGTGCACTCGGATGTGGGAGTTACACTTAAATATTTACAGGTGATTACGTACTCAGATGTTATTTAGTAACCCATTACCACAATAGAGGGCGGAAATATAGCGCTCATCGCTTTGAAATTTTTCATTACTATCCAGGTAGGGTCAAGGACAACGCCTATCATTTTCGGTGATGATCAGATAATGATATTGGGATGAAGTGGACCGAACATTTATTTTTTTTTTTGTTCTTTCGAGTCGATCCACAGGCCACAATTTAGAGCCGAACATCACAAAACAACCCACGTTGGGAATCTGGACAAGTAATTAGAAGGACTGTACTGAATATTATTTGTTGACCTCTAGTGAGTCAAGATCGTGCAAACATCACGAAATATTGCCCAAGCTCTGGATGTAGTACCACAGAAAGTTAGATGTTCATGGAAGTTGTGTAGGGTATCATATGGTCGGCCCGTCCGACTCTACTGCTCCGCTCACTGGTTTTATAATATCATGCGAACGGACTATCCAATTTGATCCAAACTTTGTACAACATTTTACCTCTATCTAGCCTGGATCAAGTCAGATGGCATGACCCATTGGTAACTCCTTCTGGTACCAAAATTCAATACTTAAAACTCCAATATCAGGCGAATGGAATGTGGAAAAATAAATCCTGTTTGTAATTTAGAAGACCAACTTCCTGCGTATATTTTTTAAATAAACGTATTTCAACAGTATCGGGGCTTTAGATTTGGATACTTTAAAGAAGTATTTTTTTGGAAACTATCTAAGAGTTAGGCGTCAATTTTTAAAAAGTATTTTTTTCCGAATTGTCAGATCTTCAGGTGATTTTATTCTGGATTTTTTGTTTGGAATCATCGGTGGAAATATTAAATTATTCAAACGGCATTTTTATAACCTCTACCACAAGGTGGAAATACCATAAAATATAGTTTTGAACAGAATGTAATTCTATGCCGATTTAGCCGTGACCGTCTGTTTGTTGGGATCACGGAGTAATTTGCATATTGTCACTACAACCGATATTTTGAAATTGCCTGTAATTGTTTATTTTGGATTCTAAATGAGTAGAAAATCCCCCCTACAAAAATGTTCAATATTGGCCCAAGTTTCAGGATTCCAACTGTATTAGTACACAGTTGTACTTATTTCAAAACCTCCTTCCTATCCCAAACCTACACACCCACATTGATCCTAAATCAGGATTCCAACATTATCGGTTGACTCACAATTCAAATTGTGCCAAATTTCCAAAACTTCCTACTTAACCCAAACACCCCCACAGTTATCTTAAATCTAACTATCAGGATTCAAACTCTATTCGTCTACCCACAACTCAAATTGTACGAAATTTAGTACACAGTAGTGCAAATTTCCCAAACTTTCTACATCACCCACAATCCCAATTGTAGCATATTTACACCACCTACACTCTAATAGTGATCCTAAATCCAAGTTTCAGGATTCCAACTCTATCGTTTCACTCACAATTAAAATTGTACCAAATTTAGTACATAGTAGTACGAATTTCCAAATCTTCCTACATACACCAATTCTACACCTCCACAGTGATCCTAAATCAAAATTTCAGGATTTCAACTCTTTCGGTTCACCCACAATTCAAATTGTACCAAATTTAGTACACAGTAGTACCAATTTCCAAAACTTCCTACATACCCCAATCCTACACCCCCACACTGATACTAAATTCAAGTTTTAGGATTCCTACTCTATAGGTTCACCCACAATTCAAATTGTACTAAATTTAGTATATAGTAGTACCAATTGCCACTTTTTCTTAAATACCCCAATCCTACACTTCCACAGTGTTCATAAATCAAAATTTCAGGATTTCAATTCTTTCGGTTCACCCAAAAATCAAATCGTACTGAATTTAGTAGTACCAATTTCCATACCCTCTTACATACCCCAATCCAACATCCCCACAGTGATCCCAAATCCAAGTTTCAGGATTCCAACTTTATCGGTTCACTCACAATTCAAATTGTACCAAATTTAGTACACATTAGTAAACATTTCTAAAACTTCCTACATATCTCAATCTTACAACTCAATAGTGATCCTTACTCCAAATTTCATGATTCTAGCTCCATTGGTTCAGCTAAAATTCAAATTGTAACAAATTTAGTATCATTTAGTACCCATAAGTATTATTTTCTTAAACTGAATCCTGTTCCGCTCTGTAGGATCACCCAAATCCAACCTGTACCGATTACAGTACGATTTAGTACTTTTCGTACACATAAGTAACAAATTTCCAAAACTACGTTCATATCCCAATCCTACACTCCGACGGTAATGTTAATTTCAAATTCTAGAATTCCAGCTCAATTTGTTTCTCCAAATTAAATTTCGTCCACATGAGTACACGCTTTCAAAGCCATCTCCTTAAATGGACCGTACTTCTCAACCTTAATTCACATTCCAAATTTCATGTTTTTAACGCTATCCGTTCACATGCTACAGAATTGTACCAAATTTAGTACATTTTCGTACTTTTCGAATAGTTATAATTCCAAAAACCCTTTGGCACATCTATCCTACACTCCATCAACGACCACCAAACCAAATTTCAGAGTTCTAGCTCCACCGGTTCGCCAAATACAAATGGTATCACATTTAGTACTTTTCGTACCCTTCTAGTACGAATTTCCAAAAACCTAGTCTTATCTGTCACATTTGGACCAAGAGTGGCCCTCACCCAAAATTTCAAGATTCTAGGTTCATCCGTTTCGTCTGGGCGTTGATGAATCGTTAAATCAGTCAGTCAATCACTTTACTTTTTTATTAGTATAGATTACCATTACCCCACTAGATGGCGGAAATGTTGCGATGATGGTTAGGAAAATTTTTCATAGGGTTCATATCATGGTCATGGACGATGCCTATAATTTTCGTTGGTTCAGTTTATGGTCATATGGTCGATGCCTATAATTTTCGATGTTGATCCGATGATATTTCGGGGTTTATATAGACATAAAACTTTATTTTTATCTTTTTTTGTAGTCGCTCTAGACGACTATACTGCTCCGCTCACTGATTTAAAATGTCTTGATTCGCCTTTTTTAAGACTTGTAATTTTTTAAAAATATATTTCCACAATGATACTGCATAAAATCTGCAATGCGTAATACATGATTTTGAAAATTTGCCAGAAAAAATACAGAAATAACTAAACCAAACTTACAACAAAACCATATTATTATGTCCGTATGTATGTTATGCTTCCATCAATAATTGTTTCACATAAGTAGTATTAATCCACATATGTCAAGATTTTTTTTATTTGCGCATAACATTTGGATATCGGTTAGTTGGTTGGTTGGCTATGACGTTGCCTCTTTGGCTGGAGGTGTGCGTCAGTTACCGTTTATGGTAACGCTAACGTAATGTAATGATAAAGCTGACCTGATGTATTGTTATGCTCTCTATCACATTGAAATGGGTTCTTTAATTCGTTTGCAAGCTTCGTTTTAATATTTTAGTATATTCATATCTCACTAGTCCTCCTGACTATTTTGTTATTACAAAATATTCAGGCGTAATCCCAGTTTGTTGTTTTATTAAAACCACTATTTATTAGTTGTTAAGTATGTCATTCCCTATCAAAATGTAAGGCTGCGAAGACTATAGTTTCGGATGACGCTAATGACCCCCATCAGTTCCCTTAGGCCTACATAATGGAAGTGTATATCACATTTGTAAATCCGTTTATAATTGCACCTTAATTATATATTGGAGTTTGCAAAAAGATCATGAGGATACTAAGGCCTAAGAGTAATTGTTGAGACGCCTCCTTATCGTAAATGTGTACCTGTTCAGGCAACGGAGATTGCATTTTAATTTTTCGATAATGAAGTTGATAATTATCTGGAACATATTTACTTTGAATACGTGCCATAGAAGCTCCGAAAAGTTTCCGGGCCGTGTTATATCTCAAAGAGGTCACCAAAATCTTGTGATTTAACACCTTGCTACTAATTCCTTTGAGGAAACGTGAAAGGTAAAGTTCAAGCCAATAGCCCAGCATTTATTCAGACCTCAATGATAAAATTCGTAAAGCTATCGAAAACATAGTCACTTTACGATTTGCTTATATAAAATTACATACAAGGGATATGGTCCCGTGGTCCCGTGTGACCGTGGTGCCTATATTATCAGGCTTGTTGGTGGTTGAAAAACAGAATAGATTTCAATGGGTGTTCTTTTATTGGTCAAAAAAAGTTCTTCGCCAAATATTGTATGTATAGACCCATGTTTTGAAATAGCCCTATATAAATTTTTTCCAATTTTTGGTATTTGCCGTTTGTTAGTGATGGGTACAAAAATATGCACAGAAGATTTTCTATATACACCATACGAAGTTCTTACACGAATTTAACATGAAATTTCTGAATAGGCCCATAGAAAGATCCGCAGAAAACATAAAAAATAGTTTCATACATAGCCCCCAAGGTCCTCCCATTTTAGGTGTTTTTATTAGTCTCGGCAAATTTTTTGACAGAATTGTACATGCTTTAAACCAGTACGGAAAGTAGTAAAGTTCGACTATATGACACCCTTCAGCACTTTGAGTATATTGTACATATGTATCCTAACAATTGCATGTCTATGTTCCCTCTTTCTCCAACCTATACCAACTTTAATTTCACTCGAGCAGATTTAGAGCCGTCTGCGTAACATGGGGAAAACGATTTACAGCAAAATTGATACACGCTATTCGGTACGCCGCGTTGTTAAAAATATAATCTATATGTGGGAGCCATATCTAAATCCGAACCGATTTTCACGAAAATTAACACACATCTTTCTAGACGTAATTCAGTACGCTATGCCAAATTTTTTGCAACTCGAAGGATATGTATAGGGACCTTGATGCACCATTTACATAAAATCGACCGATTTTCCCGAAACCCACAACTCATTATTGTAGACTCAATTCAGTACGCTATGCCAAATTTCGTGCAAATCGAACGATATAAAGGGACTTTGGTGAACTTTTTACCTATAATCGGACGAAAATATATATGAGAGCTATATCTAAATCTCGACCGATTTTCACGAAATTTAACACACATCGTTGTAGACTTAATTCAGCACGCTCTGCGAAATTTCGTTTAAATCGAAGGATACAAAGGGACTTTGGTGCACCATTTACATAAAATCGGACGAAAATATATATAGGAGATATGTCGAAATTTTGACCGATTTTCTCGAAACTCACCACTCATCATTCTAGATTCAATTTAGTACGCTAAGCCAAATTGTGTGCAAATCGAAGCATATAAAGGTGCTTTGGTGCACTATTTACCTCGAAGTATATATAGAGACTTTGGTACACCATTTACCTTAAATCGGACGAAAAAATATATGGGAGCTATATCCAAATCTGAACCGATTTTCAGGAAACGTGACACACATCGTTCTAGACCTAATTCATTACGCTGTGCCAAATTTCGTGCAAATCGAAAGATATATAGGGACTTTGGTACACCATTTACCTTAAATCGGACGAAAAATATACGGGAGCTATATCCAAATCTGAACCGATTTTCACGAAACTTAACACACATCATTCTAGACCTAATTCATTACGCTGTGCCAAATTTCGTGCAAATCAAAAGATATATAGGGACCGTTTACATTAAATCGGACGAAAATATATATGGGAGATATATTTAAATCTGAACCGATTTTTCCTAATTTCAATAGGGTTCGTCCTTGGGCCAAATAAGTGACCTATGCCAAATTTCATCCAATTCGGATTATAAATGCGACCTGTACATCGACAGGCAGACAGACGGGCGGACATGCATAAATCGTCTCAGAAAGTGATTCTATGCATATTCGCAAAAGGAACCATGTGTTTATCTCGTTTCCTTTTGCCTGTTACAAACATATGCACAAAGACATAATACCCTGTACCACAGAGTGGTGAAGGGTGTAAAAAGTCACGCTCGTTTTATGATTTCTCATTTAGAAGATTTTAATTGAATTTGCCAACAGGAGTGCCTGAAATTTGATATTCTAGCATCTTGATGAGTATAAAATACGGCGCCATTTTCAATATCGGGGTCTTAACTCAAATGTTCAATCTGGGTATCTGTAATTTGGTATTTTGTTTTCTCAGTGAGTCAACAACTTCCGGAAAACAAAATACAGTAGCATAGCTTTCATATAAAGGTTCCAGCCGATTTTAACGATTTTTTATCCCCAGTTCAAGGTTTGGGGTATAAAACATTGTCTAGGACGAACTTAACAACATTTAACGTAAAATTATGGCCCTGAAGTAGAGAGTTATGTAGGGTATTCAAAGTCGGTCACGTCTGATTGTTGCCTATTTGTATATAATTGTTTTGCTTTCCGAATGCATTTACATTTAAATAGTTCAGTTCGGTAATAAAATACACAACAAAATACACCCTAGCCACAAACTACTAAACCACAATGATTACAAATTCAATAAAGATTAAAAAATAAAAGAAACCAAAAATATACATTTTATAATTACAATTCAACTTATCCACAAAGAGTGTGGTTTGAATTCTGTCATATATTGTGGTACGTGGTCTATAATGGCATCATTGGATCAATGAAAGATTTCTTTGGGTTATATAAAAATAAGAAATCTCAAATTATATAAATAGAGAACCACACAAAAATTAAATATTATTTCTACAAATCGTATGGGGTGTAATTCTATTCCCATTATATTTTCTAGCTCCTCTTCAATTCACACTCACTTATATTTTTTAACAGTAGATTGCCGAAGGCGGTCATTTTGACCGCTTTTCAGTTTCAAGTACAAAAATAACTGTGCATAAAATGACACTTTTTTTAAAATTTGGTGACTTTTTGTACCACATATAATTACGTTTATTATAAAAAAGTCACAAATTTTTTTAAAAAAAAGTGTCATTATATTCTCCGTTGTTTTTGTACTTGAAACTGAAAAGCGGTCAAAATGACCGCCTTCGGCAATTTACTGCTAAAGCACATTGTTATCAACACATTAAATTTAATAATATCTCAACTGATATAGTCTGTGGTTTGGTTTATTGTATTTTCGGAGTGAATAATATACGCACTTCATATATTCAGTTGATTTATATTTAGATTTATAATATTTAGATAATTCATATTTTATGAGAATAATAAACGCTCCATCACAAAGAAATTACATAGAACTTCATTTATCACAATCCTTGTATTAT
This sequence comes from Musca vetustissima, assembly GCF_032173495.1. Classification (NCBI taxonomy): domain Eukaryota; kingdom Metazoa; phylum Arthropoda; class Insecta; order Diptera; family Muscidae; genus Musca; species Musca vetustissima. Next base: position 145,199 of record NW_026874537.1, read on the forward strand.
ATATGTGGCACTTGATGTTTCAAAAATTCGGGTGCTATGTTCGAACATAAATTCCCTGTAGAGTTTATGTATTATTTTATAAACCAGCATTTGTAGAACTAAGAAATAAATAAAAATCATTTAAAACATGATATGATTTGCCACATAACGAATACTTACACATACTGATGGTAAAAATGAATATTTTTATTGCTTCGTTATTGGTATTAATTTCCAGATCATAATGTGGTTCCATGATGTGACGAACAAGTTTATAAACACTCACCAGTTGACAGATGCCAGTGATTACAGTTAGAAAGAACGCAACAAAGAGCCAGGGTATAAAAAATAAATGTCTTTTCTGTGAAGGAAAATGAAGATTTAAAACCAGTAAGGAAAGTAGTAAAGTCGGACTGGGCCGACTCTATGATACCCTTTACCACTTGGGTATATTGTACATATGTACCCTTACAATTGTATGTCAATGTTCACTCGGAAACATACATAGGAACATAATCATACCTTTCTGCAACCTATGCTAAATTTAATTTCATTCGGGCAGATTTAGAGTCGTCTCCATACCATGGGACAAATTTATGAAAAACGATGTATAGCAAAATTGATACTCGATATTGATACTCGACTGCTAAAAATTTATTTGCAATCAGACATCCGTTCAAAATTCACATGGAAGCTATGGCTACATCTGCACCAAATGTAGTAAAGTCGGACGGGGCCGACTATATGATACCCTTCACCACCTTGGGTATATTCAACAATGAATCCTAACAAACGTCGCATTTTTAAAAGACCAGTAAAATGAAACTGGATCCATAAACATTTCATTCTGTAACCGATACTAAATTTTTCATTTGGATAGATATAGAAGCTATATCTAAATCTGAACCGATTTCAGGAAACTTAACACACATCATTCTAGATCTAATTCATTACGCTGTGCCAAATTTTGTGGAAACCGATAGATATTAAGGGACTTTTGTGCACCATTTACATTAAATCGGACGAAAATGTATATAGGATCTATATCTAAATCTAAACCGATTTTCACGAAACTTAACACACATCATTCTAGACCTAATTCATTACGCTGTGCTAAATTTCGTGCACATCAACAGATATATAGGGACTTTGGTGCACCATTTACCTTAAGTCGGACGAAACTATATATGGGAACTATATCCAAATCTGAACCGATTTTCTCGAAACTTGGCACACATCATTCTGGACCTAATTCAGTACTCTGTGCCAAATTTCATGCAAATCGAAAGATATGGAGGGACTTTGGTGCCCCATTTACCTTAAATCGAACGAAACTATATATGGGAGCTATATCTAAATCTGAACCGATTTTATCGAAACTTGGCACATATCATTCTGGACCTAATTCAGTACTGTGTGCCAAATTTCATTTAAATCGAAAGATATAGATGGACTTTGGTGCCCCATTTACCTTAAATCGGACGAAACTATATATGGGAGCTATATCTAAATCTGAACCGATTTTATCGAAACTTGGCACATATCATTCTGGACCTAATTCAGTACCCTGAGCCAAATTTCATGCAATTCGAAAGATATAGAGGGACTTTGGTGTCCCATTTACCTTAAATCGGACGAAACTATATATGGGAGCTATATCTAAATCTGAACCGATTTTTCCCAATTTCAATAGGGTTCGTCCCTGGGCCAAATAAGTGACTTGTGCCAAATTTCATCCAAAACGGATTATAAATGCGACCTGTACTTTGCTTACAATTTAACATCTACAGACGGATGGACGGACATGCATAAATCGACTCAGAAAGTGATTCTATGCAAATTCTCAAAGGAACCATGTGTCTATCTGGTTTCCTTTTGCCTGTTACAGACATATGCACAAAGACATAATACCCTGTACCACAGTGTGGTGAAGGGTATAACAAAACTCAATAACGTCATTCAAGTCTCATATTGAGGCGTTGTGCAAAAGTTCGTGTTAATCGGTCAAATATTAGGAATTTGGTGCACCATATATTTAAAATCGGACGAAAATATATATGGGAGCAATATAAAAAACCGAACCGATTTTCACGAATTTTAATACTCATCGTTCTAGACTTAATTCAGTACGCTATGCAAAATTTCGTGCATATCGAAAGTTATATAAGGACTTTGGTGCACCATTTATATAAAATCGGACGCAATATACAGTGGCTCCATCGAATAATCGGACAAGTGGTTGTCAGGTATAATAACGCTATACATTTCAAAAAAAAATGTCTAAATGTGTAATTTTTTCGCTTTTATTTACACATTACTTACTTATATTTCTGAACAATACAAAAAACAACAACTTTCCTAGTGATAACAGTAAATTTCGTCAGAAAAACAAAATTAACTCAATTTATTGTGTTCAACGCAAAATCGGACAAAGCAAAGTATCAATGTTTAAAGTCCCGTTATTATGCAAATATTAACTTCAAATCGGTATTTTGTTTGTCATATTCATTCGTAAATTGCATTTAGACCAGGAAAGTGGTAATACTAAATAAAAATAAATGTAAATGGCTCCAAAAGGGAAACAATCCCGTGTGGAAATCAGGCAATTAATAGATAAATTGAGTTATGAAGATAAAACAGTAAGAGAAATTGCCGAATTGGTAGGAATGAGTAAATCTACTGTCCACGACATTATAAAGAGGTTCCGTGATGAGTTCCGATTGACCAATAAAAGCAGAGAAGGTCAAGGGAAGATATTAAATGAGCGAGAAGAGCGTTCGATATTAAAAGAAATAAAACAATATTCATTTTAAACCGCAAAAGAACTTAAAATAAATTTAAAAACTCGCACTGGAAAAGATGTGTGCCTAAATACTATTCGCAATACATTGCATAAATATAATTATTATGGGAGAGTTGCAAGAAAAAAGCCATTTATTAGCCTTAAAAATAAAAACTGTAGTATAAAATATGCCAAGGAGTTTTTACTAAAACCAGACGATTATTGGAAGCAGGTAATTTGATGATAGATCATCTTAAAATAAATTTCTATTGATAGTTTTCATTATATTAAGGTTCTGTTTACTGACGAAAGCAAATTTAATTTGCACGGATCAGATGGGAAGATGTATGTGTGGCGTAAGCCAAATGCTGACTATAATAATGAGAATACAAAAGCCACTGTTAAGCACGGAGGAGGTTCCGTTATGGTTTGGGGCTGCATGTCGAGTGCGGGAGTAGGTAATTTGCATTTTATTGATGGTAAAATGGACAAATTTGTCTACCTCAACATTTTAAAACAAAATGTAAAGCAAAGTGCAGACAAATTGGGTATCGCGAACAACTTTGCCTTTTATCAAGACAACGATACCAAGCACACATCAGGTGTAGCAAAGCTTTGGTTGATCCATAACTGCCCCAAACATATACAAACACCTGCACAGAGCCCAGACCTTAACGTAATTGAGCATCTTTGGGAAGAATTAGCTAGGAGAGTGTATGAAAACAAATTTAACTCCTTAGTACAGCTTAAGGAGGCTTTACTGGAATCGTGGAACTCCATAGAGCCGGAGGTATGTCAGAATTTGGTCAAATCAATACCGAAGCGTTTACAGGCCGTTCTGGACAACAAAGAATATGCAACTAAATATTAGTTTCTCGATTTTTTGCATTTTTTACCATTGATACTTTGCTTTGTCCGATTTTGCGTTGAACACAATAAATTGAATTAATTTTGTTTTTCTGGCGAAATTTACTGTTATCACTAGGAAAGTTGTTGTTTTTTGTATTGTTCAGAAATATAAGTAAGTAATGTGTAAATAAAAGCGAAAAAACTACACATTTAGACAATTTTTTTGAAATGTAAAGCGTTATTATATCTGACAACCACTTGTCCGATTATTCGATGGAGCCACTGTAGCTCCCTTATACATTTTCGTCCGATGTTATGTGAATGGTGCAACAAAGTCCCCATATATCCTTCGATTTGCACGAAATTTGGCACAGCGTTGTGAATTAAGTCTAGAATGATGTGTGTTAAATTTCGTGAATATCGGTTTAGATTAGGTATAGCTCCCTTATATATTTTCCTTCGATTTGCACGAAATTTTGCATATCGTACTGAATTAAGTCTAGAAAGATGTGCGTAAATATCGTGAAAATCGTACAGATTAAATATAGGTAATCGTACAGATTTAGATATAGCTCCCATATATATTTTCGTCCGATTTTTTGTAAATGGTGCACCAAAGTCCCTATATATCCTTCGAATGCACAAAATATACTGAAAACAGTGTAACCTAACATGTGACATGTTTCGATGAAATCGGTTTAGATTTCGATATTTTCTAATTTTGTCCCATTGTAAGCAGCAAAATTTATTATAGGTTGCAGAATGATATGTTTAATTTCATGTTGCTGGTTCTGCAAAAATGCCACGTCTGTTAGGATTTCGTCTGTTGTATATACCCAAAGTGATGAAGGGTATCATGTAGTCGGCCCCGTTCTACATTACTACTTTCCTTACTTGTCCTTTTTATATTGTCGATATTCAACAGTTTTTAATTGAATTTTCCAAAAGAAATAGAAGAATCCTTTTCCTTTCCTTTGGAGAAATAGACATCCATAATTTTTTCGGCAGACGTCGTAAATTATAGATCAAAAAATTTCAGATTTATGCCCGTTGAAAGGGTGACATTTCGCAGTAAAAACAAATTTATTTTGCTGAGTTATAGGGTATTAAAAATGGAAGTGAACAAAGAGAAAATTCGGTACATTTTACAGTTTTTCTTTGACAAGGTGAAAATGCAAGCCATGCGGCTAAAATTGTGAATGGTGTTTATGGTTCCGATACTTAAACAGCCAACTATGTGCAATTTTAGTTCAGGAATTTTAGATATTAAAGATTCACATCGAACAAATAGGCCGGTCGTCGGAAATGTCGATAAAATCAGAGAAATAATCGTGAATTGAATTTAAAATGTCAACAACAAAACGGTGCATATTTGGCCCAAATCGGACAATCCGAAGCATATTAAATAAAGTCCTATAGTTCATATTAAAATAATTCATTTCGTTTTCCCCAACCTAACATTTTTATTTTATAATATTAAAATTCACTTGACTTGTCGACATCGGGTTTCATAGATATTGCAAATCAAATAAAATATATTTTAACTCAATTTTTTGGAACACAATGTATCCGTGTGGGTGCATTCTGTTATAAGGTCGATTTCAGTAATATCTGTGAAAAGTTTCATCCGTTCTTGTGAATGAAAAAAAAAAACTTTTTTCACAGACACCAAGCAGACATAGAATAAAGGGAAAATATTCTAAAAATGTACAAATGTGTGTGTGTGATAGCATATGCCGCCAGAGGTAATCGTCTGGAAAATTGCTTCCTACATATGTGGTTATCCATAGTTTTTCAATCAGGTCGCATAAACAAGACAAGAGCAACGGAACTAATTTTTATAGGATTTTTTCTTTAGTTTGTTTGCATGTTATTTGAAGCTGATGGAGGATAGAAGAAATGCTAATAATAAAAGGAACTTAATTAAAAATGTACATATGTGCATATATTTATATACAATACCTAACTCTGAATATTAAATAAAATTTGTATATATTTGTATATATATTTTCAATTATGAACAAATGTTCATAACATAACCAGTAAGGAAAGTAGTAAAGTCGGACGGGGCCGACTATATGATACCCTTCACCACTATGGGTATATTAAACAGGACTATTAGCATGAAATTGGATGAAATAAAATATGTGATATTTATCTAAATGTTAATCTACGTAGATCTATCCATAAAGTATGTAAATCGACTTCAAACAAATATAAATGGGTCATCCGTTGGGCTATGTCTGTACTTCTAGAAAACGCAACTACATAATTCTATGCTCAATTTTGTACGTTGTGCAAAATTTGATGTCAAACTGACTAACATGAGGAGTTTGATGCCCAATTTACTTGAAATCGGGCGAAAATATATATGGAAGCTCTATCCAAATATTAAGCGATTTCAAACAAACTAGTGACAGGATAGGTTATACTAATTTCAGAACGTTTTGTTCCTATTGGTTCTTGGTGCGTCAATTACTTAAAATCAATCTATAATAAAAGGGAGCTATATCTAAATCTGGACCTATTTTCACGAAACAACGCAGACATCACTCTAGGCTCAATTCAGTACGTTATGCCAAATTTTGTGCAAAACGAAAGATATATAGGGACTTTGGTGCAACATTTACATGAAATCGGACGAAACTATATGTGGGAGCTATATAGAAATCTGGACTGATTTTCTCGAAACTTGGCAGACATCATTCTAGACTCAATTCAGTACGTTATGCCAAATTTCGTGCAAATCGAAGGATATATAGGGACTTTGGTGCACCATTTACATGAAATCGGACGAAACTATATATGGGAGCTATATGTAAATCTTGACCTATTTTCACGAAACTTGGCAGACATCATTCTAGGCCCAAAATGATTAGGCTGTACCAAATTTCGTGCAAAGCAAAAGATATATAGGGACTTTGGGGCACCATTTACATGAAATCGGACGAAACTATATATGGAAGATATATCTAAATCAGGACCGATTTTCATGAAACTTGGCAGACATCATTCTGGGCTCAATTAAGTACGTTATGCCACATTTCGTGCAACTCGAAGGATATATAGGGACTTTGGTGCACCATTTACATGTAATCGGACGAAACTATATATGGGAGCTATATCTAAATCTGGACCGATTTTCTCGAAACTTGGCAGACATCATTCTGGGCTCAATTAAGTACGTTATGCCAAATTTCGTGCAAATCGAAGGATATATAGGGACTTTGGTGCACCATTTACATGTAATCGGACGAAGCTATATATGGGAGCTATATCTAAATCTGGACCGATTTTGTCGAAACTTGGCAGACATCATTCTAGCCTCAGTTCAGTACGTTATACCAAATTTCGTGGAAATCGAAAGATATATAAAAACATTAGGGCACCATTTACATGAAATCAGACGAAACTATATATGGGAGCTATATCTAAATCTGGACCGATTTTCTCGAAACTTGGCAGACATCATTATGGGCTCAATTAAGTACGTTATGCCAAATTTCGTGCAAATCGAAGGATATATAGGGGCTTTGGTGCACCATTTACATGTAATCGGACGAAGCTATATATGGGAGCTATATCTAAATCTGGACCGATTTTCACGAAACTTGGCAGACGTCATACTAGGCTCAATTCAGTACGTTATACCAAATTTCGTGCAAATCGAAAGATATATAAGAACATTAGGGCACCATTTACATGAAATCGGACGAAACTATATATGGGAGCTATATCTAAATCTGGACCGATTTTCACGAAAATTGGCAGATATCACTCTAGGCTTAATTCAGTACGTTATGCCAAATTTCGTGCAAATCAAAAGATATATAGGGACTTTGGGGCACCATTTATATGAAATCGGACGAAACTATATATGGGAGCTATATCTAAATCTGGACCGATTTTCACGAAACTTGGCAGACAACACTCTAGGCTTAATTCAGTACGTTATGCCAAATTTCGTGCAAATAAAAATATATATAGGGACTTTGGGGCACCATTTACATGAAATCGGACGAAACTATATATGGGAGCTATATCTAAATCTGGACCGATTTTCACGAAAATTGGCAGACATCATTATAGGCCTAAATGATTAGCCTGTACCAAATTTCGTGTAAATCGAAAGATATATAGGGACCGTTTACATTAAATCGGTTAAATATATATATGGGAGCTATATCTAAATCTGAACCGATTTTTCCCAATTTCAATAGGGTTCGTCCTTGGGCCGAATAAGTACCTATGCCAAATTTCATCCAATTCGGATCATAAATGCGACCTGTACTTTGTTTACAATTTAACATGGACAGACAGACAGACAGACGGACGGACGGACGGACATGCATAAATCGACTTTGAAAGTGATTCTATGCATATTCTCAAAAGGAACCATGGGTCTATCTCAATTATTTTTGCCTGTTACAAACATATGCACAAAGACATAATACCCTGTACCACAGCGTGGTGAAGGGTATAAAAAGTTATAATTCAAATATTCGTCCCGTTATGCTGCCAAAGGAAATCAACTGTTATTCATGAACTATTCGTGCTTAATTGTTTATTCTTCCTTACATATATTTTAAAATATATATATATATATATATATATATATCCCCGTCTATGTATATGTCAGAATCATTATACCTTTCACCACACTGTGGTACAAGGTATTATGTCTTTGTGCATATGTTTGTAACAGGCAAAAGGAATCGAGATAAACCCATGGTTCCTTCTGAGAATATGCATAGAATCACATTCTGAGTCAATTTATGCATGTCCGTCTGTCTGTCCGTGCGTCCGTCCATGTATTTTTGTGAGCAAAGTACAGGTCGCATTTACGGTCCGAATTGGATGAAATCTGGCACAGACCATTGGTTTGGCCCAATGACGAACCCAATTGAAATTGGAGTAAATCGGTTCAGATTAAATTATAGCTCCCATATATATTTTCGTCCGATTTTAGGTAAATGGTGCAATAAAGTCCCTGAAAATCATTAGATTTGCACGAATTTTGGCATAGCGTATAAAATATATATATATGGATATATATATATATATATATATATTTCCCCCGCCTATGTATATGTCAGAATCATTATATCCTTCACCACACTGTGGTACAGGGTATTATGTCTTTGTGCATATGTTTGTAACAGGCAAAAGGAATCGAGATAAATCCATGGTTCCTTCTGAGAATATGCATAGAATCACATTCTGAGTCAATTTATCCATGTCCGTCTGTCCGGCCGCCCATGTATTTTTGTGAGCAAAGTACAGGTCGCATTTATGGTCCGAATTGGATGAAATTTGGCACAGCCCATTGGTTTGGTCCAATGACGAGCCCTATTGAAATTGGAGTAAATCGGTTCAGATTTAGATATAGCTCCCATATATATTTTCGTCCGATTTTAGGCAAATGATGCAATAAAGTCCCTGAAAATCATTAGATTTGCACGAGCATTGGTATATCGCACCGAATTAAATCGACAATAAAGTGTGTCAAATTTCGGGAAAATCGGTTCAGATTTAGGTATAGCTCCCATATACAGTTTCGCCCGATTTTATGTAAATTGTACACCAAAGGCCCTGAAAATCATTAGATTTGCACGAATTTTTGCATAGCGTACTGAATTAAGTGTAGAATGACGTGTGCTAAATTTCGTGCAAATCGGTTTCGATTTAGATATAGCTCTCATATATAGTTTCCCCCGATTTAGGTAAATGGTGTCTCAAAGTCCCTGAAAATAATTCAATTTGCAAGAATTTTTACACAACGTACTGAATTAAGTCTAGAATGACGTGTGCTAAGTTTCGTTAAAATCGGTTCAGATTTAGATACAGCTCCCTTTTATAGTTTCACCCGATTTTAGGTAAATGGTGCGCCAAAGTCCCTGCAAATCTTTTGTTTTGCACGAGTTTTGGCATAGCGTAGTAAATTAAGTCTAGAATATTGTATGCAAAGTTTCGTGAAAATTGGTTCAGATTTAGATATAGCTCCAGTATATATTTTCGTCCCATTTTATGTAAATCCTGACCCCTTCTTAGGCCGATTGACACAACTACTGAAGTTAATATAAATTAATCTCTGGTAAGTTTCCTTGTAATCGGTTCAGATATAGATATAGCATAACTTCCATATATAATTTAGACTTATTGATGTTTATTGTACACCAAACAATCAATGGGTGTTTGATTGATATTAAATTTGAAACAGTGCAGTATACCGAATAGCGTGTGTCAAGTTTGCTTTAAATCGATTTAAAAAATTTAGCATAGGTTGCAGAATGACATGTATAGGGATTGATGTTAGTCGGTTTAGATATAGATAAAGATCACATATTTAAGTTCGTTCAATTTCATTTCAATGTTCCTTCGAAAAGGCGACGTCTTTTAGGATACATATGTAGAATATATTCCAAAGTGGTGAAGGGTATCATATAGTTGGCCCAGCCCGACTTTACTACTTTCCCTGCTGGTTTTCATTAAGGCCTGTGCATATTTTGAATGCTATTGTATTGAAAATAGAACCGCCAAATAAATGTATTTGCCGTCCACATTAACCACTGACGAATGGTTTGTAAAACAATTCCACAACAAGTGACAATTTTGAAATTATTTTTGGTTTGGACGAGTTGAAAATATCAATGGCATTGCGGTTATTATATTTCTGTATCAATAATAGATTAATTTGAATGTTGTTTTAGTTAGTATTTAAAAAGTACCAAAAATATATTTGTTTTGACAATAATAACAGCCAAATTTTGTTAAGCTTTACTACTTGATCCTGAATGACTTGTGTTGAGTTCTGGTGAAATCGGTTTAGACATAGATGTAGTTTGTACTCATATATAGTGTAGTGTATATATAAATATGGAATTATTTAATATATATATATATATATATATATATATAAGCGATTTCTGTTCTGAAAATATGAGTTTATTTAAATTTCAATGGCCCCCGGTTCCAAATATCTAAAATCTGTTACCAGAACCTGCAGTTATAATAATGCCAGGAATATTTGCATTTTAATTACTTTGTATTACTGCAGATATTCTATCGATTTAATTTAAAAAGATTAGTTATTTTATTAAACATTGTTTTCCCTTAAAAATAGAATTAAACTAATATTATATTTGGCGATAGACTGCTGATTAGCTTATACACCAGTATATACATACATTTTATCTATATTGTATGCATTTGAATGTATGTGTGTGATATGCCAAATGTGTAATTAACATTGTTATGATAATCCTATAAATAATTGATTGCAAGTAAATGTAACCCGGCAAAACGCATACAAATAAAAATATCCGACTGCATAATAAAGGTACGCCCAACCAGATCATCGATACATTCAATGAATTTAAAACTTAAATGAGTTTATTGAAAGAATGTTTGTGAAATGTAATTAAATACCATTTAGCGGGTTTATGCGGATTTGCCGAATGATTATTATCAAATTTGGTGCGAAATAAAATTTTCCAGATTTTGTGCCTTATGAATTTGGGGAACATTGTTTTAATATACCACAATAATAACAATAATTATATTGTTGTCTAATAGGCATGTATGGTGGAACTAATTTTCGTAACGCAAATTGCAAGTTTGCACGAGTGCGTAGATGGAGGTTAGTTATGGGGTGCGTAGAGAAATGATGTGAAACGTTGAAACGTCTACTCTGCATATGTCCAAATCCTCACAGCAAGAGACATGGCATGTTTAGGACATATGAGCTAAACACTCTGACAATTTTCTTCAAGATAAATACCATCATTATTTACATATTTGATTTGTAAAGGGTCCCCCTTATGGATTTTCTAAGAAATTTGTAAAGGGTCCCCCCTTATCGATTTGCTATGAAAATTTAGAAGTAATTTGTAAAGGGTCCCAATTTGTTGGCCGGACACTGTAGTTTTCAGCAATAAAATTTGTAAAGGGTCCCCCCTTATGGATTTTCTAAGAAATTTGTAAAGGGTCCCCCCTTATGGATTTTCTAAGAAATTTGTAAAGGGTCCCCCCTTATGGATTTTCTAAGAAATTTGAAAAGGGTCCCCCCTTATGGATTTTCTAAGAAATTTGTAAAGGGTCCCCCCTTATGGATTTTCTAAGAAATTTGTAAAGGGTCCCCCCTTATGGATTTTCTAAGAAATTTGTAAAGGGTCCCCCCTTATGGATTTTCTAAGAAATTTGTAAAGGGTCCCCCCTTATGGATTTTCTAAGAAATTTGTAAAGGGTCCCCCCTTATGGATTTTCTAAGAAATTTGTAAAGGGTCCCCCCTTATGGATTTTCTAAGAAATTTGTAAAGGGTCCCAATTTGTTGGCCGGACACTGTAGTTTTCAGCAATAAAATTTGTAAAGGGTCCCCCCTTATGGATTTTCTAAGAAATTTGTAAAGGGTCCCCCCTTATGGATTTTCTAAGAAATTTGTAAAGGGTCCCCCCTTATGGATTTTCTAAGAAATTTGTAAAGGGTCCCCCCTTATCGATTTGCTATGAAAATTTAGAAGTCATTTGTAAAGGGTCCCAATTTGTTGGCCGGACACTGTAGTTTTCAGCAATACAATTTGTAGAGAAAATTTGTAAAGGGTCCCCCCTTATGGATTTTCTAAGAAATTTGTAAAGGGTCCCCCCTTATCGATTTTCTAAGAAATTTGTAAAGGGTCCCCCCTTATGGATTTTCTAAAAAAATTTGTAAAGGGTCCCCCCTTATCGATTTGCTATGAAAATTTAGAAGTCATTTGTAAAGGGTCCCAATTTGTTGGCCGGACACTGTAGTTTTCAGCAATACAATTTGTAAAGGGTCCCCCCTTATGGATTTTCTAAGAAATTTGTAAAGGGTCCCCCCTTATCGATTTGCTATGAAAATTTAGAAGTCATTTGTAAAGGGTCCCAATTTGTTGGGCGGACACTGTAGTTTTCAGCAATAAAATTTGTAAAGGGTCCCCCCTTATGGATTTTCTAAGAAATTTGTAAAGGGTCCCCCCTTATGGATTTTCTAAGAAATTTGTAAAGGGTCCCCCCTTATGGATTTTCTAAGAAATTTGGATTTTCTAAGAAATTTGTAAAGGGTCCCCCCTTATGTATTTTTGTAAAGGGTCCCCCCTTATCGATTTTCTATGAAATTTGCAAAGGGTCCCCCCTTATCGATTTGCTATGAAAATTTAGAAGTCATTTGTAAAGGGTCCCAATTTGTTGGCCGGACACTGTAGTTTTCAGCAATAAAATTTGTAAAGGGTCCCCCCTTATGGATTTTCTAAGAAATTTGTAAAGGGTCCCCCCTTATGGATTTTCTAAGAAATTTGTAAAGGGTCCCCCCCTTATGGATTTTCTAAGAAATTTGTAAAGGGTCCCCCCTTGTGGATTTTCTAAGAAATTTGTAAAGGGTCCCCCCTTATGGATTTTCTAAGAAATTTGTAAAGGGTCCCCCCTTATGGATTTTCTAAGAAATTTGTAAAGGGTCCCCCCTTATCGATTTGCTATGAAAATTTAGAAGTCATTTGTAAAGGGTCCCAATTTGTTGGCCGGACACTGTAGTTTTCAACAATAAAATTTGTAAAGGGTCCCCCCTTATGGATTTTCTAAGAAATTTGTAAAGGGTCCCCTTATGGATTTTCTAAGAAATTTGTAAAGGGGCCCCCCTTATGGATTAGAAATTTGAGGGTCCCCCCTTATGGATTTTCTAGAAAAATTTGTAAAGGGTGGATTTTCCCCCTTATGGATTTTCTAAGAAATTTGTAAAAGGTCCCCCCTTATGGATTTTCTAAGAAATTTGTAAAGGGTCCCCCCTTATGGATTTTCTAAGAAATTTGTAAAGGGTCCCCCCTTATGGATTTTCTAAGAAATTTGTAAAGGGTCCCCCCTTATGGATTTTCTAAGAAATTTGTAAAGGGTCCCCCCTTATGGATTTTTTAAGAAAATTTAGGAAATTTGTAAAGGGTCCCCCCTTATGGATTTTCTAAAAAATTTGTAAAGGGTCCCCCCTTATGGATTTTCTAAGAAATTTGTAAAGGGTCCCCCCTTATCGATTTGCTATGAAAATTTAGAAGTCATTTGTAAAGGGTCCCAATTTGTTGGCCGGACACTGTAGTTTTCAGCAATAAAATTTGTAAAGGGTCCCCCCTTATGGATTTTCTAAGAAATTTGAAAATGGTCCCCCCTTATGGATTTTCTAAGAAATTTGTAAAGGGTCCCCCCTTATGGATTTTCTAAGAAATTTGTAAAGGGTCCCCCCTTATCGATTTTCTAAGAAATTTGTAAAGGGTCCCCCTTATGGATTTTTAAGAAATTTGTAAAGGGTCCCCCCTTATGGATTTTCTAAGAAATTTGTAAAGGGTCCCCCCTTATGGATTTTCTAAGAAATTTGTAAAGGGTCCCCCCTTATGGATTTTCTAAGAAATTTGTAAAGGGTCCCCCCTTATGGATTTTCTAAGAAATTTGTAAAGGGTCCCCCCTTATGGATTTTCTAAGAAATTTGTAAAGGGTCCCCCCTTATCGATTTGCTATGAAAATTAAGAAGTCATTTGTAAAGGGTCCCAATTTGTTGGCCGGACACTGTAGTTTTCAGCAATAAAATTTGTAAAGGGTCCCCCCTTTATGGATTTTCTAAGAAATTTGTAAAGGGTCCCCCCTTATGGATTTTCTAAGAAATTTGTAAAGGGTCCCCCCTTATGGATTTTCTAAGAAATTTGTAAAGGGTCCCCCCTTATGGATTTTCTAAGAAATTTGTAAAGGGTCCCCCCTTATGGATTTTCTAAGAAATTTGTAAAGGGTCCCCCCTTATCGATTTGCTATGAAAATTTAGAAGTCATTTGTAAAGGGTCCCAATTTGTTGGCCGGACACTGTAGTTTTCAGCAATAAAATTTGTAAAGGGTCCCCCCTTATGGATTTTCTAAGAAATTTGTAAAGGGTCCCCCATTATGGATTTTCTAAGAAATTTGTAAAGGGTCCCCCCTTATGGATTTTCTAAGAAATTTGTAAAGGGTCCCCCCTTATGGATTTTCTAAGAAATTTGTAAAGGGTCCCCCCTTTATGGATTTTCTAAGAAATTTGTAAAGGGTCCCCCCTTATGGATTTTCTAAGAAATTTGTAAAGGGTCCCCCCTTATCGATTTGCTATGAAAATTTAGAAGTCATTTGTAAAGGGTCCCAATTTGTTGGCCGGACACTGTAGTTTTCAGCAATAAAATTTGTAAAGGGTCCCCCCTTATGGATTTTCTAAGAAATTTGTAAAGGGTCCCCCCTTATGGATTTTCTAAGAAATTTGTAAAGGGTCCCCCCTTATGGATTTTCTAAGAAATTTGTAAAGGGTCCCCCCTTATCGATTTGCTATGAAAATTTAGAAGTCATTTGTAAAGGGTCCCAATTTGTTGGCCGGACACTGTAGTTTTCAGCAATAAAATTTGTAAAGGGTCCCCTTATGGATTTTCTAAGAAATTTGTAAAGGGTCCCCCCTTATGGATTTTCTAAGAAATTTGTAAAGGGTCCCCCCTTATGGATTTTTTAAGAAATTTGTAAAGGGTCCCCCCTTATGGATTTTCTAAGAAATTTGTAAAGGGTCCCCCCTTATGGATTTTCTAAGAAATTTGTAAAGGGTCCCCCCCCCCTTATGGATTTTCTAAGAAATTTGTAAAGGGTCCCCCCTTATGGATTTCTAAGAAATTTGTAAAGAGTACCCCCTTATTTGTAAAGGGTCTCCTTTATGGATTTTCTAAGAAATTTGTAAAGGGTCCCCCCTTATGGATTTTCTAAGAAATTTGTAAAGGGTCCCCCCTTATGGATTTTCTAAGAAATTTGTAAAGGGTCCCCCCTTATGGATTTTCTAAGAAATTTGTAAAGGGTCCCCCCTTATCGATTTGCTATGAAAATTTAGAAGTCATTTGTAAAGGGTCCCAATTTGTTGGCCGGACACTGTAGTTTTCAGCAATAAAATTTGTAAAGGGTCCCCCCTTAGGGATTTTCTAAGAAATTTGTAAAGGGTCCCCCCCTTATGGATTTTCTAAGAAATTTGTAAAGGGTCCCCCCTTATGGATTTTCTAAGAAATTTGTAAAGGGTCCCCCCTTATGGATTTTCTAAGAAATTTGTAAAGGGTCCCAATTTGTTGGCCGGACACTGTATTTGTCAGCAATAAAATTTGTAAAGGGTCCCCCCTTATGGATTTTCTAAGAAATTTGTAAAGGGTCCCCCCTTATGGATTTTCTAAGAAATTTGTAAAGGGTCCCCCCTTATGGATTTTCTAAGAAATTTGTAAAGGTCCCCCCTTATGGATTTTCTAAGAAATTTGTAAAGGGTCCCCCCTTATCGATTTGCTATGAAAATTTAGAAGTCATTTGTAAAGGGTCCCAATTTGTTGGCCGGACACTGTAGTTTTCAGCAATAAAATTTGTAAAGGGTCCCCCCTTATGGATTTTCTAAGAAAATTGTAAAGGGTCCCCCCTTATGGATTTTCTAAGAAATTTGTAAAGGGTCCCCCCTTATCGATTTTCCTATGAAAATTTAGAAGAAATTTGTAAAGGGTCCCAATTTGTTGGCCGGACACTGTAGTTTTCAGCAATAAAATTTGTAAAGGGTCCCCCCTTATCGAAAGGGCCCCCCCTTAACTAAGAAATTTGTAAGGGGTCCCCCCTTATGGATTTTCTAAGAAATTTGTAAAGGGTCCCCCCTTATGGATTTTCTAAGAAATTTGTAAAGGGTCCCCCCTTATGGATTTTCTAAGAAATTTGTAAAGGGTCCCCCCTTATGGATTTTCTAAGAAATTTGTAAAGGGTCCCCCCTTATCGATTTGCTATGAAAATTTAGAAGTCATTTGTAAAGGGTCCCAATTTGTTGGCCGGACACTGTAGTTTTCAGCAATAAAATTTGTAAAGGGTCCCCCCTTATGGATTTTCTAAGAAATTTGTAAAGGGTCCCCCCTTATGGATTTTCTAAGAAATTTGTAAAGGGTCCCCCCTTATGGATTTTCTAAGAAATTTGTAAAGGGTCCCCCCTTATGGATTTTCTATGAAAATTTAGAAATAATTTGTAAAGGGTCCCAATTTGTTGGCCGGACACTGTAGTTTTCAGCAATAAAATTTGTAAAGGGTCCCCCCTTATGGATTTTCTAAGAAATTTGTAAAGGGTCTCCCCTTTTTGATTTTCTAAGAAATTTTTAAAGGGTCCCCCCTTATGGATTTTCTAAGAAATTTGTAAAGGGTCCCCCCTTATGGATTTTCTAAGAAATTTTGTAAAGGGTCCCCCCTTATGGATTTTCTAAGAAATTTGTAAAGGGTCCCCCCTTATGGATTTTCTAAGAAATTTGTAAAGGGTCCCCCCTTATGGATTTTCTAAGAAATTTGTAAAGGGTCCCCCCTTATGGATTTTCTAAGAAATTTGTAAAGGGTCCCCCCCTTATCGATTTGCTATGAAAATTTAGAAGTCATTTGTAAAGGGTCCCAATTTGTTGGCCGGACACTGTAGTTTTCAGCAATAAAATTTGTAAAGGGTCCCCCCTTATGGATTTTCTAAGAAATTTGTAAAGGGTCCCCCCTTATGGATTTTCTAAGAAATTTGTAAAGGGTCCCCCCTTATGGATTTTCTAAGAAATTTGTAAAGGGTCCCCCCTTATGGATTTTCTAAGAAATTTGTAAAGGGTCCCTTATGGATTTTCTAAGAAATTTGTAAAGGGTCCCCCCTTATGGATTTTCTAAGAAATTTGTAAAGGGTCCCCCCTTATCGATTTGCTATGAAAATTTAGAAGTCATTTGTAAAGGGTCCCAATTTGTTGGCCGGACACTGTAGTTTTCAGCAATAACACCGTAGTTTTCAGCAATAAAATTTGTAAAGGGTCCCCCCTTATGGATTTTCTAAGAAATTTGTAAAGGGTCCCCCCTTATGGATTTTCTAAGAAATTTGTAAAGGGTCCCCCCTTATGGATTTTCTAAGAAATTTGTAAAGGGTCCCCCCTTATGGATTTTCTAAGAAATTTGTAAAGGGTCCCCCCTTATGGATTTTCTAAGAAATTTGTAAAGGGTCCCCCCTTATGGATTTTCTAAGAAATTTGTAAAGGGTCCCCCCTTATGGATTTTCTAAGAAATTTGTAAAGGGTCCCCCCTTATGGATTTTCTAAGAAATTTGTAAAGGGTCCCCCCTTATGGATTTTCTCAGAAATTTGTAAAGGGTCCCCCCTTATGGATTTTCTAAGATTTTCTAAGAAATTTGTAAAGGGTCCCCCCTTATGGATTTTCTAAGAAATTTGTAAAGGGTCCCCCCTTATGGATTTTCTAAGAAATTTGTAAAGGGTCCCCCCTTATCGATTTGCTATGAAAATTTAGAAGTCATTTGTAAAGGGTCTAAGAAATTTGTAAAGGGTCCCAATTTGTTGGCCGGACACTGTAGTTTTCAGCAATAAAATTTGTAAAGGGTCCCCCCTTATGGATTTTCTAAGAAATTTGTAAAGGGTCCCCCCTTATGGATTTTCTAAGAAATTTGTAAAGGGTCCCCCCTTATGGATTTTCTAAGAAATTTGTAAAGGGTCCCCCCTTATGGATTTTCTAAGAAATTTGTAAAGGGTCCCCCCTTATCGATTTGCTATGAAAATTTAGAAGTCATTTGTAAAGGGTCCCAATTTGTTGGCCGGACACTGTAGTTTTCAGCAATAAAATTTGTAAAGGGTCCCCCCTTATGGATTTTCTAAGAAATTTGTAAAGGGTCCCCCCTTATGGATTTTCTAAGAAATTTGTAAAGGGTCCCCCCTTATGGATTTTCTAAGAAATTTGTAAAGGGTCCCCCCTTATCGATTTGCTATGAAAATTTAGAAGTCATTTGTAATGGGTCCCAATTTGTTGGCCGGACACTGTAGTTTTCAGCAATAAAATTTGTAAAGGGTCCCCCCTTATGGATTTTCTAAGAAATTTGTAAAGGGTCCCCCCTTATGGATTTTCTAAGAAATTTGTAAAGGGTCCCCCCTTATGGATTTTCTAAGAAATTTGTAAAGGGTCCCCCCTTATGGATTTTCTAAGAAATTTGTAAAGGGTCCCCCCTTATGGATTTTCTAAGAAATTTGTAAAGGGTCTCCCCTTTTTGATTTTCTAAGAAATTTGTAAAGGGTCCCCCCTTATGGATTTTCTAAGAAATTTGTAAAGGGTCCCCCCTTATCGATTTGCTATGAAAATTTAGAAGTCATTTGTAAAGGGTCCCAATTTGTTGGCCGGACACTGTAGTTTTCAGCAATAAAATTTGTAAAGGGTCCCCCCTTATGGATTTTCTAAGAAATTTGTAAGAAAAGGGTCCCCCCCCTTATGGATTTTCTAAGAAATTTGT